>NW_025976553.1:0-7374 GCF_021869965.1 Rhincodon typus | reverse complement strand
AGTTGAAATGGTTCGCGACTGGGAGGTGCAGTTGTTTATTGCGAACCCAGCGTAGGTGTCCTGCAAAGCGGTCCCCGAGCCTCCGCTTGGTTTCCCCGATGTAGGAGGCCACACCGGGTACAGCGGATGCAGTATACCACATTAGCAGATGTGCAGGTGAACATCTGCCTGATGTGGAAAGTCTTCTTAGGGCCTGGGATGCGGGTGAGGGGGGAGGTGTAGGGGCAGGTGTAGCACTTCCTGCAGTTGCTGGGAAAAGTGCCGGGTGTGGTGGGGCTGGAGGGGAGTGTGGAGCGGACAAGGGAGTCGGAGCAGACAAGGGAGTGACCGCAGGAAGTGCTACACCTGCCCCTACACCTCACCCCTCACCTCCATCCCAGGCCCCAAGAAGACTTTCCACATCAAGCAGATGTTCACCTGCACATCTGCTAATGTGGTATACTGCATCCGCTGTACCCGTTGTGGCCTCCTACATCGGGGAAACCAAGCGGAGGCTCGGGGACCACTTTGCAGAACACCTATGCTCGGTTCGCAATAAACAACTGCACCTCCCAGTCGCGAACCATTTCAACTCCCCCTCCCATTCCTCAGACGACATGTCCATCCTGGGCCTCCTGCAGTGCCACAACAATGTCACCCGAAGGTTGCAGGAACAGCAACTCATATTCCACTTGGGAACCCTGCAGCCCAATGGTATCAATGTGGACTTCACAAGCTTCAAAATCTCCCCTCCCCCTACCGCATCCCAAAACCAGTCCAGCTCGTCCCCGCCTCCCTAACCTGTCCTTCCTCCTACCTATCCCCATCTCCTACTGACTAACCTCATCCCGCCCCCTTGACCTGTCCATCCTCCCTGGACTGACCTATCTCCTCCCTAACTCCCCACCTACACTCACCTTTACTGGCTCCATCCCCGCCTCTTTGACCTGTCTGTTTCCTCTCCACCTATCTTCTCCTCTATCCATCTTCTATCCGCCTCCCCCTCTCTCCCTATTTATTTCAGAACCCCCTTCCCCTCCCCCATTTCTGAAGAAGGGTCTAGGCCCGAAACATCAGCCATCCTGCTCCTATGATGCTGCTTGGCCTGCTGTGTTCATTCAGCTCTACACCTTGTTATCTCAGATTCTCCAGCATCTGCAGTTCCTACTATCACTGTGACCCTGAGATTATTTCCTGCAGTCAATCTGTGTGCAAAAAAGAAAAGGTGTAACTGGATTCAATCGATGTGCAGATTGCTGATTACTTGGTACTGGTAGCAGCAATTTTCATTTAGTCCATCAGTACAGTTAGCAAAACTGACTGTTAGTGCAATTTTATGATAACAGCAGTACTGATCTGTTGAGATCATAAGCCATTCACAAAATCAGTATCTGTATTTAGCATTGTTCATGGAGCTTCATTACATTTTTAATTGATGAACTGATGAAAAAGAAAATATAAAAAATGTTCTACGTTTCACTTTTCCTATTCTAGACACTGCTCGACCTCACATGCCACTGATTTGTCACTCCAGCATATACTTGTAGCTCGTGACTACTCCTTGTTGTGTAACGTAATATACTAACAGGTGCACCAAATAGATCAAGTGGACATGAGCAAAGCAGGAAAACTGAATCGCCGTAAAATTAATTATTTAAACTTACGCTGCATGTTTTAAAATATATTTCCTATATTTTAATATTTTTGGAGTCTGTCTCGAATTTGCCTGCATGGTATATGTAGCAGTGATTAACTGTCTACATGCAATAGAAAAGGTACTCTGTAATAATTGAACCTTTTATCTAAGCCAATGATTCATTCTGTTCTTGTACATCTGCATTACCTGTGTGCTGTCCAAGAGGATTGTACCATGATGTTTTGGTGCAGTAAAAATGTAGTTGCCAATAGGGGGATGCTGTAACTTTCCACGTACGTTATGCATTCACCAAAACGTGCATTTAGGGGAACAGTTGTGAAAAATGACCTGCACTTACTTACAACATGCAGCTTGTTTGCGACCAAACCCAATGTGAAATGTGCTTTCCCTCAGTGAATCATTTCCTTTTGTGTTATATTCAGGAGAAAAACCTGACCAAAAAATGCATGTAAGTAAAAACTGCAGATTTTGGAATTATGAAATAAAAACAGAAAAAGCTGTAAATACTCAGCGTCAGGCTGCAGCTGCGGAGAGAAAAATGACAAATAATTCACCTCGATGACACTTCGTCAGAACAGGGCAGACTTGTTTATGATTTTTAGGAAGGAGGTAGCTGTGGGCTCCTCAGGGTTGGAGCACTATAACGTTGGAGCCCAGGGAGAAAACATATACGGAAGAAATAAGCTTAGTGGCAGTCTTGGATACAATGGCTTGATGATTAGTCATGCAGTTATCCAGTGGGACGAAGGAGTATGTTTCAGAGAAATGACATTTGTCCTCTGCTAGGCAGAGGTTAAAAAAAAACACATTGAATCATAAACTCACTGAAGCTTTAATCATTGCGAGTACAGCTAGTAATTTCTTATGTCATGCAAATGCTTAATGTATTAGGGTACAGTGCCGTCTTCCTTGTGTGTTATTGAGTAACAGTCCTGGGAAAGTGTTGTTAGCGGAATTTATGCAACTTATTTCTCCTTCCTGTAACCATCAGCAAAGGTTAAAATTTATCATAGCTCAAATGTGGAGTAATATAATGGTGCAACTGTGGTTTGAAATTTTGTGTTGTGACAATTTTTTATATCGTGACATATCTTGAAGAAAACCCTACAGGATCTGGCAGACAAATAATAACGTATGTACCTACAAAGCAGGCAGGGTTTTGTGGTCTCCCCAGTAATGGGTTGCATTGTGCAGCATTGAAAACGGCCAAGATCCACCCTGGTCTCACCTCAATTAAGTCCAGTGATGGAAGAACTGTAGATGGCGTTTCTGCCCAGCTGCCAGTTGAAGCCCCTTAAGTGGATAGTTCATGCCCACGTAAGGTCCTCATTGCACCGCCTCTGTGGCAGACCAGAATTCAGCATTCAAAGGAGCATGATTGGCAAACCCTTGCAGGTTTGCTTGCAGGCTTTAAGAATGGAGGATGCTTGATCATTCAAAGGCACTCAGTGCCTGATTGAGGAACCCAGCCTCAAAATGGGGTTGCCCATTGATATCCTTACTGCTTCACCACTCCTCCTTTGACCCTTGCCTTTGACCCTCTTCCTGCCATCATGTTGCAGACCCTCCTTGATCTGAGGCCTTGGGAGTGTATCAAATGGACAGCCATTGTTCCACCAGCTCTCAGCACATGGGACCTTCGCCCCAGAGTCCTTGATCCTGTGAGATGGCTGGCTGCTGGACTGTCAATTGTCTTAGTGGTACAAGATGCAGTGGGTACTTGTCATTGGTACAGGATACATGACTCGGCACCACTGTTGTACAAGTGTACAAAGGCCGTGATTGCTTCACATTCGTTTGTACAGTTTGCCAACCATGCTGTTTGCTTTAGAAACCCTATTGCCCACTTGCCTCTCAATGGTAGCATCAAACAAAATGATGGTGTTTAAATAGATAAATTGCTGAACAGCATTCACCTCAATTCCTTCGATGCCACTGTTTGGTGATCTATATTCCTCTTGAGGTTCAGGCTGAGGAGGAACATCAGTTTTCTTTAAAGTAATTTATGTCCATAGAGTGGAGAAGTCCTGGAAAAACCTGTTATTACACCTTGCAGGACCGACTGTGGGGCAGGACAGTGCAGTCACCAGGGAAAAGAAGTTCAGAAATAAGCTTTTCCTGTACTTTTCAGTAAGCCTGAAGAAGTCTAAGGTTGAAAACACCTCCATCAGTTTGAAAGTATCTGTAAAGTCTTGCTTTAAGGCCTTGCTGTTGTCTGCAGCAGTATCACGCTAAAGAAGATAGTGAAGTAGGTCAGGGCCAATGCGCATGATACTTTTTTGCTTTCATGTAAAAATCTACATCTTGCTGTTGAGATAATGCTGCATCTTGTTAAGACTCAGGAGTGGTGCCACTGTGAACCAAACAGATGCTTAGACTGTAGAAAGGTAGATAGCAGCTACTGTAAGGGAGGGCTGGCAGAGGCTGCAGGATAACCAGACTCAGGAATGCATTGGCTGGTGGGGTGTGGACTGGATGATACTAGAACAGCTAACTAATAGAACGTCAGTCAGTGTCCAACTATCCGTAGTGTTGCAAAGTTGGGTAGAGTACTTGTGGATTGGGAGACAGGAGGTTAGAATTTGGTGTTTGTAAAATGCTAGGGAGGAAAGCATTGCGTGGTCCCTTTAAACAATGATGCGCTTTTCCTATGCTTAGAGATTTAAAATAGATGTCCGTGAGCAGCAGCTTGAAAGTTTGCAAGCAGACAAAGAGCACCTAAATTGAAACATTTGTATCAAAAGTTGGTACAGTTAGCAGGTCAAGCAGCAGTTTTTACCAAGACAACAAGTTTTTGAATTTAGCCAATTAATTTGAACCAGGTGTTTAGATACCAAAAACCAATTAAATTTAATTCTGATGGTTTTAACAACATAGAACCAATCCTATTTAAGAAATATTGATATGTCATCAAGATATAAAAGAAGGGACCAGTTGGACAAAGCCCCAGAGCTAACTGCCATCCACCAGAGCTAACAGCCCTCAGCTTTCAACAGAGAATTGCTGCCTCTCACACCCTCCTTTAAGTCTTAGAGAAAGCATCATCTAACAACGGTACCCATAGCACAACTAGTTAATATTCCTAACAGAAGAACAGGAGAAGGCACAGAACATTCCAGAAGACACGTAACCTGGCTGTAATCTTGAGAGACTAAATTTTTATATATATGTAAGTGGGGTTTGTATTTATTCGAACAGTATACCATTAGAATCTTGCTTTATTCGGGAATACTTGGTAGTTAGATGGGAATTATTCGCTTTGTTAATAGTTCAGTTAATTTGTTCACTGTTAGAGTTAGATAAATAAATTGTTACTTGTTGATTTTAAAGTGAATGTTAGGGATTTGTTTTATTTAACCACTAGAAGTTGCTGAAAGGCAGGTTACACCACTGTTCACATTCCTTTTACAGATTATAAGGTGAGGTGCTCCTCTTTGGATGTTTTGGTTTTAGTTCTCAGAGGGGTCAACCTCTGTTTTATAACAATTGCTTCATGACCATGGTACCTAGCTCTCAAAATGCATAGGTTATTGAGGTGGACCAACGTGGTTTCTTCTTCACTGAAGAAAAGTCATATCAAACTCTGAACATTAACTCTGACTCTCTCTCCACAGATGCTGCTATACCTACTGAGCTTCTTCAGCACTTTCAGTTTATATTTCATTCAGACAGAGGCAGGTTGATAGACTGAGAAGAGATCCATAACAGCAGAGGTGCTGTTGTTGGCAGCCCAGGCAGTCAGGACTGGCAGAGAGGTCCTAAATTGTTTAGTTAACAAAAATATGAAACAGAAAGCTGTGGAGGAAGATACCTTACAAATTTGTTGAAGACATCAGGTTAAAGAACCTATGTTAGGCAGTGTTAAAAGTATTTAAGTCTGTTTTAAAGTTCTTGGAAATAGACATTAACTGAAGAAAATAGCATCAAGTGAATGCAGAAATGTGCTGAAAAGAAACCAATTACACTTCAGTTATCTGAGCATGGAGATTTAGCATAGAGAGAACAGGGATTCTTTCCTGAGATACGAGGGCCTGTAACATTTTTGCTTAGGTGAAAAGGTTGAATCTTTCTTTATAATATTTGTAATGAGTTTGTTTCAATGTGTTCTTTATTTTTCCTTTTGTGCAATAAACTTGTTATTTTCTTTTGTTACAAGTACATGGGCAGCCTCTTTTCAATATATGCAGTGACTGGCCTCAATGACAAACAAAAACAAAACGTGAAATGTATGATCTGTCGGCTCTCACTCTGGCACCTGATTTGTCCAGAATTCTGGCCAGGATCTAAGAGATTATAACTTGTTAAATTACTTACTTGCCCCATTAATATTCAGCTTCCTATCTTACTAAACGCACCAAACAAGTCAGATGTTGAGAAATCTGGAGATGGAAATCAGGGTGAGTAGCTTGTTGTTTCAGCTCGCTGCTGCATTGCTCAGCACCAAACATTATTTCAGTGCACGACACACAGGCAAAAGCCACAAGCACTCCTCATCCACACGCATTAGCATCTGACACTTGCCAAGCCCCACCCAATGACCATCATGGCACTTCGACACGGCTGCTTAGGAAATAGACTTGTCCTGCAAAGTGAACAAGCAACTAACACTGAAAGGCTGCAGCAGTGACATTGTGCGCACAGGAATAGACACCCAGTTCACAGATGGGACCAGGCTACATCTCAGCATTCTGAAGAAGAGTCACTGGACTCAGAGCATTGACTCTGCTTTCTCTCCAAAATTGCTTCCCGACCTGCCGAGTTTCTCCAGCAATTTCTGTTTTGTTGCAGATCTTCAGCACCCACAGTTGTTTTATTACATCCGGGGGATGTTTGCTTGCTCCCTCAGCGTTTGCTAAGTTAGTGCCTACCTGCACGTTCATGGTGTCCATGTCTTGCCTGCCATGGCATGCCAGTTAATGTGTCGATGCTTCAGTCAGAGCCAAAGAGTGTCATATTAACTTTGCCATGGGCACGCAGGCTGCTTGTCCTGCTTGTCAGTTGGAATCTGTCCAAGGTAGGGGCTGTGTCTTGATGTAGGACAAACATGCACATTTATTCAAGCAGATGGCCATGTCGAAATCTGGATGGGCGCTAGCCCTGAGTCTGGTCAAAGGGATGTTGCTGCAGAGCAGGGGTTCTTGGAAGTGTTGGACAGAGGCGCATTCAACATTCAATGCAGGGACTAGGCCACACTCAGTTGGCAGCTCAGGCCATTCAGAGTCAGCAGATTTGTCTGACTGCAATCCAGGGAGTGGGCAATGGTGTGTCTGGTGGAACCAGCATCGAAATCAGGGGAACCACGTCTCTGCCATCAGGAGCAGGCAAGATAGTGATTGGAGTCGGCTCAGTTTTGTCTAGGCGATGCTCGTCCCGGTCAGCCAGAGCTCCTGCGGCGATCACAGTCCTGGTGATTAAGGAGGCTGCAAGCACAACTTCCAGAGTATCTGGGAGACTGATACCAAAATGGGCAGGGGAGTGAAGGCTGAAAGGGGGAGAGGTAAAGCATGAGCATTTTTGGACGTGGGAACGAGGGCTGTATCGGAAGCAATCTCAGGGCGTGCTGAGACCATGCAGAGCAGAATTGGAAGGTGCAGGGCTGGATGAACACAGCAGGCCAAGCAGCATCATAGGAGCAGAGAGGCTGACGTTTCGGGCCTAGACCCTTCATCAGAAAAGGGGGAGGGGAAGGGGGTTTTGAAATAAATAGGGAGAGAGTGGGAGGCGGATAGAAGAGGGAT
>NW_025976552.1:6926-7374 GCF_021869965.1 Rhincodon typus | reverse complement strand
GTCTGGGGAGGGCCTTGTGCGAGAATTAATGAAGGGCACACACAAAGTCCAATGCCAAAGTGAATGGTTCATTTAGAAACTGTATGCGTGAGGATTGGGAAACAACCAGGATTCTGGCTTCGCGCGATAGACAGAAAAGGCTGGAATTGTATGGTCCAGTCAATATCCAACAGGGAAAGGGAACATATCCGGTAAGGGGCCTGTTCCCATCCAGACCCAGACTGAACCTGCTGGACTCATGTAATGCTCTCTGATAGCTCTGGAGATAGCAGGGGGAGGGGGGTGGTTTTGTACATTTGTCTCCGACTCCACAGCCATGATTCCTGAAGGTTACCCCTCTCCATGGGTCAGGTCTTTCCCCCAAAACCAGCTCACTCCACACTGCACCTTCTAACCAGCTACCCACACCCTCACAGTGCCCCCTAACCAGCTGCCCACACCCTCACAG
>NW_025976552.1:0-6916 GCF_021869965.1 Rhincodon typus | reverse complement strand
CCCACACCCTCACAGTGCCCCCTAACCAGCTGCCCACACCCTCACAGTGCCCCCTAACCAGCTTCAACCCCACGCTTCCCCCACAAACACACAGTGTCCTGTAACCAGAAATATAAAATAAAACCCAACATATACAATATAAAAGTAAGATATAGAAACAATAGGGAAACATAGCCATACAGAAGCAACCTCAGACATCAAGAACATTGCAATAGACAGGGAGCATCAAAAAGCTGACTACTAACTTTCCCACAGTGAATGGAAGGCTATAGACATCCTTTCGAAATTTCAGTTTAAACAAAGGATTCCACATTTAGCCACATTGTACTGTATCTGCCATGTGTTTGCCCACTCTCTTCACCTATCTAAATCATCCTGAAGCCTCCTTGCATCCTCTTCACAATCCTACCCGGTTCTGGGTCATCAGAAAACTTGGAAATGTTGCATTCAAGTCCCTCATCCAGGTCATTTTTATATATAGTGTAAACAGCTAAGGCTCAAGCACTGATCCCTGCGGTACACCACTCATCAGTCAGAAAGAGACCCATTTATTCTCACTATCTGTTTCCTGTCTGTCAACCATTCTCAATCCATGCCATTGTATTCTCCCTGTTCCACATCCTTTAACTTTGCTCTTTAACTTCTTAAGACAGATCTTGTCAAAAGTCTTTCGAAAGTTCAAACACACCACATCCATTGGTTCTCCCTTACCTATTCTAACAGTTACACACCCAGAAAACTCTTAGAAAATTTGTTAAGAATGATTTACCATTCATAAACCCACTGGCTTTGTCCAATCCCCTTTATGCTTTCCAAATATTCTATTATCACATCTGTTATAATAGATTCCAGCAGTTGCCCTGTTGCTGATGTTAGCCTAACTGGTTTGCAACTCTTTTTCCTCTCTCTCCCTTTCCAAGTAGTGTCGTTACATTTGCCTCCCTCCAAATCTGTAGAAACTGCTCCAACATCGATAGAATTATGAAAGATCACCACTAATGGATCCAGTATTTCCAGGGTCACTTCCTTTCGGAATCATTCTGCGATTCAGACATAGATATCTTAAACATTATGCTCTGGGTGGGATGCTTTTTGGAGGGTTAGTGTGGACTTGATGGGCTGAATGGCCTGCTCCCACACTGTGGGAATTCTACAAAAGCACGGAGCTACGCTTTATTTCAATTTAACTGTTGCAGAACCACGTAATGAAGAAGTGAAAATAAAGATAGCCATCAGAAGTGAGGTTCTGCCTTACAGAACACCTACATTTTGTCTGCAGAAATGACCCAGAGTTTCCAATTGCGTGCCACCATGTTCCCACGCCAACATTCCTGCTGGAGACCTGCTCTAGAAAGCCTCAGTGCAAGCTCAGAGAACAACATCTCGTTTTAGACTTGGGGACCCTGCAGTGTCTGAGACCTCAAGTTCAGGAATGTTAAGCCCGAGTCCCATTACCCAGCCCCACACATGATCCTGTTCTGACAATGGTGACTTTTAGCGCAGTCAACCCATTTTCACCTGCTCTGAGGCCGATGTCATATTACGTAGACTCAGTGTGTAAGCAGGCTATTAGGCCCATCAAGTCCACACTGACCCCCCCAAACAGCATCCCACACAGACCCACCCCCATACCCTATACCCTATACCTGTAACCCTGTATTCCCTATGGCTAACCCACTCTACCCTGCACATCTCTGGCCACTATGGGAAATTTAGCATGGCCAATCCACCTAATCTGCACATCTTTGGACTATGGGAGGAAACCAGAGCACCCAGAGGAAACCCACACAGACATGGGGAGAATGTGCAAACTCCACACAGATAGTCACCCAAAGGTGGAATTGAACCCAGGTCCCTGGCATTATGAGACAGCAGTGCTAACCACTGAGCCACTGTGCCACCATAGTTTTCATTCAGCATATATTATCCATTCTCTCCTACCCTGAGCTCTTATTATGAGTTATTCAGTTTCTCTTCTGTTCACCTATCCTATTCTTATCTTGTTTACCTACCCCTTTCATAACTCTCTCTCTCACTCCCTCTAGACCCCATCATCCGCTCACCTCTCTCCCCACAACCTCATCTGCAGCAGAAATACCAGTCTTTCTGAGCTGCTATCAGCTCTGATGAGCAATCACCAAGCTCAGAATGTTAACTCTGCTTTCTCTCCACATGTCCTGCCAAACCTGCTGAGTTACTCCAGCAATTTCTGTTTCTCTATCGGAAATAAGGGGAAGCATAGAGTCAACACCTTGGGTACATCTCAAGACAACTAGAGAGATACCGCTTAGTTATGATGAATGCTGCAAAAACAGCCAGCTTTGTGCAAAACTAAATATTAGAATTAATTGTCTAGAGCTGATGTTGTATAGGCTACAGCTACAGTTGATGAGTCCACCAGGAAGCACTGTGATAGGGATGGTGATTGAGAGTTTTCAGAGGCTGAGCTGTTTGAGTGAATAATGGAGCTGCTTATAATTTCCACACCCATCAGAACTTGCAAAAAAAAAGGCCTTTCCGAAAAAAAGAAATATCATGTCCACACTTTGCTTGAATGTGGCAGAAATTGTGAAGAACTCTGTAGTCAGATAACAACATTCGCAAGCACTGGGTTCCATTAACAGAATTCGACAGCACCTTCCAAACCCACGACCACTTCCATTTAGAAGGACAAGGGCAGCAGATACATGGGAACACCATCCCCTGCTTGCTCCCCTCCAAGCCACTCACCATCCTGACTTGGAAATATTTCGCTGATCTTTCAGTGTCACTGGGTCAAAATCCTGGAATTCCCTCCCGAAGGGCACTGTGGGTCAACCTACAGCCCATGGACTGCGGCAGTTCACCACCACTGGGGCAATTAGGGGCGGACAATAAATTCTGGCTCAGATGCCACAAGTGAATAGAGAATTTGGTGCAATGCCAGGATGTAGAGAGCAAGCGAGCCATGTGGGAGGTGAGGCCTGTCACCCCCACTGTTAAACTGATCTGTGTTCCCAGGTCTTTGCAGAGTAAAAGAATACCGAGCTGATCTCTACAGGAAACTCGGCCTAACAGACAACCAGAGGCTACCGTGGGGGAGAACCAGCCATAGGGAGGATGCTGCAGCAAAAACTTAGAGTGTACCAGAGTGAGAGCAGAGTGGAAGAACTTTCAACCGTAGGAAAAGACAAACAAGATTAGGCACCTCAGGCCCATTCATGAAGTTACAGGAGTCCAAAATCACAACTAATTTACCCATTGTATATGGGTATCAGTTTTTCCTAATCAATAACTACTTTTCCAAATTTCTATGTAATAGTTAAAAGTTACTTCAAAAGTGTCCATGGGAGACACAAGTGCAAATCCTTCAGGGATGTGTGTGTCAAATGGGCCATAAACTGTAACAGTCTCACCATATTATCCCAGATCCGATGGGTCTTATCAAACAAATTGTTACCATTCTTCAAAGAGACGATGTTGTTATGTTACACCTAACAGTTACATTTCTGGAGACGTGCTTACTGTCACCAGCAAGGGTTAGGCTTGGAAGGTAAAGTTAGGACAACTTTGCCAAGCCATCAGCTGTCCAAGATTTCCGAGCTGGAGGACAAACGTTCCGATAAATGAGGGAGGATAAAGATGGTGCATGATCAACAGGCTGGTGTGCTACTACCAAATCTGCCTGAGGGGCCGAAGCTCAAAGTCACAGACCCTGCCTAGGGAGTATGGTTACCTCCAAAGGTATCTCATGTGTGCAGTAAGCCTAAAGCTCACTAAGTCATCACTAATGAAGCAATGTGGAAGAGAAGCAGTCATCCCCTCAAGGAACTGCAAAACACTCCCATTGCACACAAAAGTAAACAATGGTGTGGAAGATCACTGGGACAAAAACCAACAGCAAGACTCTAACACATCTACCGGTCTGGAACATCCTTTAAATCACCGACAATTGCACCTTAACATCTGCAGGGACTGCCGAGCCACCTATATGTTATATAGATTCTTTAGATTCTTAAGTGTTTCAGTTCGTGCTTCTGTGTGACTAGTTTTGCAACTCTCGTAGCACATACATATTTTAACACTCAGTGTATGTCATTTTGGGAGAAACTGGGGACTTGCGCTACTGCATTAAGAATGATGCTGTTATAAGAACTTGAGATGCTAACAAGCCAAGGACAAGGATATAAGCCAGATGAACATCTGCCGGATGCAGTCCTGCAGAAGCAATGCTAGGAGGAGGTTGCAAACATCTTTATCTGTAAGCACAAACACTAGTTTGAATTGTTAGTAAATCCATTTGGTTCTTCAAGTAAATTGAATCCACTTTTCTCTCACTGTGTCACTTACAACTTACATGTGACACTAATGATATGTTCAAGCAGTTTATGGCTGACCCAGATCTCAAGACCACAAACCCACATTAGCTTTTAATCCCTTAAAAGCCCCTCCTCACCCAAAAATCATGTCCTGTACATTCATATCCATAAAGTAAACTGTTTGTAATTGAGCATCAGAGCAATGATACCCACAAACTGCTCTGTCTCTTTCTCTGTCGCTCTGCTTCAATTGGCGACACATCCAAGATTTTGAGACTTTTGTGTGTATGAGCAGCAGCAGTTTAATTACAGGAACAGGGTCAGAGCGTGCTGCTTTCAGCATTCCTGCTCCTGCAGGATGAATGGCAGCTCAACTACAGACCTGGTACTGAGGCAAAAATAGACATGGAACAGGCAAGAGTACACTGCAGGCAATAAGAGGCATTGTTCTATTTGTCAGAACACTGGCTACATTCCAGTTAGCCAGTGTTCTGACAAACGGCATCAGCCATACTAATCCACCACTGCGATTTTATACAATTAATGTGAAGGTAGCTGGCAACTCACAGTCAATCCAGAGACAGAAATAATTGCTCCCATTGCCAAAAGTAACAAAAGCTGCTTTTAGAGAAAGACAGAGTGAGCGATCGAGAGCAAGACAGAGCGAGTGTGGGCAAGAGTGAGCGAAAGAAATAGAGGGAGCGATAGTGAAAAAGAGAGTGTAAGCAAGAGAGCCTGGTACAAGGAAGATTAAATATTGCAGCACATAATAGAAGCCATTCTCGCCATCGTGTTTATATTGGCTCTTTTGACAAGTAATTCAGCCAGTTTCATCCTGCACCTGCAACTTTCATTCCTCCTGGAGGGTCTTCAGTAAAAGTTGGGAAGACTGGAGAAACTGGAATCATTCTCCTTAAAGCAGAGGAGTGTTGAGCAAAATTTGATAGATATTTCCAAAACCATGTAGCGTTTCAACAAGTAAACGAAGGCAATCACCAGGAGCAGAAGGGCTGGTGACCAGAACACAGATTTATGGCAATGGTCAAACAAACTAGAGGACACTTAACAGAGAGAAAATAAACATGTGCAGAAAATTGGTACAATTCAGAACACACGGCCTGATTAGAGGGTGGTGACAGATTCGAAGTGCAACAAGAGAAATATCTGAAGGGGAAAAGCACCTGGCTGTAAGTGAACAAAGGAGAGTGTGACCTATTGGATAGCTCTGTGGACACAGGCACAGTGGAATGAATGGCCTCCACTCTGCTATTATTTGATAATACGTTTAGGTTTCATTCCAAGTTTCCTTACAAATCTACGCTGACTCTCAGGCATCAATCCATATATTCCCTGTGTGATGTATCATAGAATCCCTACAGTGTGGAAACAGGCCCTTCATTCCAACAGGTCTACACCGACCCTCAGAGCATTCCACCCAGACCCATCACCCATAACCCATAACCCACCTAATCTGCACATCTCTGAATACTACGGGCAATTTAGCATGATCAATGCACCTAGCCTGCACATCTTTGGACTGTGGGAGGAAACTGGAGTACCTGGAGGAAACCCACACAGACATGGGGAGAACGTGCAAACTCCACACAGACAGTTGTCCGAGGGTGGAATTGAACCCAGGTCCCTGGTGCTGTGAGGCAGTAGTGCTAACCACTGAGCCACCGTGCTGCCCCATTAAGTCCAGCTCAAATTACTATTTCTAGAACTTTCAACACTACCCAACTTAAATTGATTGATCTGCAATTGTTGGATAAATTAAGTTACCATCAAGCCAGAGGATCCACACTGGTTCAATGGACAGTGCCAGGAGCAGTGCCAGGCATATCTGAAATGAGGTGTCAACCTGGTGAAGCCACCAAACAGGACTACTTGCACGCCAAACAGCGAAAGCAGCAAGTGATAGACAGAGCTAAGCGATCCCACAACCAACGAATCTAAGCTCTGCAGTCCTGCCACATCCAGTTGTGAATGGTGGTGGACAATTAAACAACTCACTGGAGGAGGAGGCTCCACAAATATCCCCATCCTCAATGATGGAAGAGCCCAGCACATCAGTGCAAAAGATAAGGCTGAAGCATTCACAGCAATCTTCAGCCAGAAGTGCCGAGTGGATGATCCATCTCAGCCTCCTCCAGTGGTCCCCAGCATTACAGATACCAGTCTTCAGCCAATTCAGTTCACTCCACGTGATATCAAGAAACGGTTGGAGACACTGGATACTGTGAAAGCTACAGGCCCTGACAACATTCCGGCAATAGTACTGAAGACATGTGCTCCAGAACTTGCCGCTCCCCAAGCCAAGCTGTTACAGTACAGTTACAACACTGGTATCTACCCGACAATGTGGAAAATTGCCCAGGAATGTCCTGAACACAAAATGCAGGACAAATCCAACCCGGCCAATTACCGCCCCATCAGTCTCCTCTCGATCATCAGTAAAGTGATGGAAGGTGTCACTAACAGTGCTATCAAGCAGTACCTGCTCAGCAATAACCTGCTCAGTGACGCCCAGTTTGGGTTCTGCCAGGGCCACTCAGCTCCTGACCTCATTACAGCCCTGGTTCAAACATGGACAAAAGAGCTGAATTCCAGAGGTGAGG
>NW_025976551.1:0-7375 GCF_021869965.1 Rhincodon typus | reverse complement strand
TTTCGGGCCTAGACCCTTCATCAGAAGGGTCTAGGCCCGAAACGTCAGCCTTTTTGCTCCTATGATGCTGCTTGGCCTGCTGTGTTCATCCAGCTCTGCATCTTGTTGTCTCGGATTCTCCAGCATCTGCAGTTCCTACTATCTCTGACCATCCCATCTGTCTACCTTGGCCATCAGCAAAGTGATGGAAGGGATCATCAATGGAATAAGCAAGGATGGCAGATTTCCTTCCCAAAAGGACATTAGTGAACTATATAAGTTTTAAGAAAAATCAAATGTGTCATCATCTGGATTGCTTTTAAAATCAGATTTTAACAGAGTTCTTATTTCACTACTTATCATGTTGTGATTCAAAGCCACACTCCCCCCAGGACATTCACCTGGGTTTCTCAATTACTAGCCCAGTGACACGAAGGAGGATTATCTGCATTTTCATGTCAGTGGAGAAAGTACACTTACCATTGTCCTTCGCCGTTCTCATGCATTAACTGGACAACATCTCCACTTTTAATCAACAGTTCATCAGAATCCTGGGTTTTGCCATCGGTGTGAGCTTTATATCTCCCAGGGGACTGAAAGCATAAACAAAACTGATTTATTAATCTTTCAGACACCACTCCCCAGCCCTTGACCAATTACTTTGCAACAACAACAACTTGTAGTTACATAACATCTCCATGACAGAACATTACAATGCTTCCTAGGAGGAATGGTCAAAATTTGACATCAAGCCACAGAATGAGAAACTAGGGCTGGTAACCAAAAAATTGGTCAAAGAGGTAGATTTAAGAAGCGTCTTAAAGATTGAGCGAGAGGTCAGAGACAAAGAGATTTACAGAGCGAATTCTAGAGGTTTGGGCCCAAGGAGCTAAAAAGATGGACACCAATGGTAATGAGAACTGGTAATTATATAAATGCTCAATTGTTTTATCATTCACTCATTCATTGTAACTTCAAGTATTAGATCATCCATGCAGTGATCTGGCCATGAGATGTAATTACACATGTTACATGGAGTTAAATGCTGCAGCTAATTTTACAGACAGTAATATCCCTAACTTCTTCAATGAACAGTCATACCAGACTCGAAAAGTTAACTTTGTTTCTCACCGAGATGCTGCCAGACCTGCTGAGTTTCTCCAACAATTTCTGTTTTGGTTTCGGATTTCTAGCATCCACAGTATTTTGATATTATTTGAGGTTTCATAGGAACTTTTCTCTTGAATAAATGCTAGGAATTGTCTAGTAAGTCAGTTTCAAGTCAATTTTAGAAACTTCAAATTAATTGTGAGTTATTTCAGGCAGGTTTAGAAACTGACAATCATTTTTATTCTCTAGTGGGACATGGCCATCGCTGGCTAGCCAGCACTTTATTGCCCGTCCCTAGTTGCCTCTTGAGAAGATGGTGGTGACCTGCCTTCTTGAACTGCTGTAGTCCATGTGCTGTAGGTAGACCCATAATGCCCTTAGGGAAGGGCTTCTCAGATTTTGACCCAGCAACAGTGAAGGAACACTGCTTTATTTCCAAGTCAGGATGGTGAGTCGGTTGGAGGGGAACTTGAAGATGGTGGTGTTCCCATGTATCTGCTGCCCTTGTCCTTTTAGATGGAAGTGGTCATGGGTTTGGAAGGTACCGTCTGAGAATCTTTGGTGAATTGCTGCAGTGTATCTTGTAGATAATACACACCGTTGTGACTGTGCATTGATGGTGGACGGAGTGGATGCTTGAGGACATGGTGCCAATCAAGCGGTTTGGATGGTGTCAAGTTTCTCGAGTGTTGATGGAGCTGCACTCATCCAGGCGAATGGGGAGTATTCCATCACATTCGTGACTTGTGACTTGTGCCTTGTAGACGGTGGACATGGTCTGGGGAGTCAGGAGGTGAGTTACTCGCTGCAGTATTCCCAGCTTCTGGCCTGCTCTTGTAGCCACAGTATTTATATGGCAAGTCCAGTTGAGTTTCTGGTCAATGGTAACACCAAAGTTATTGATAGTGGGGAATTGAGTGATGCATATGTCATTGAATGTCAGGGGGTGGTGGTTAGATTGTCTCTTATTGGTAATGATCACAGCCTGGCATTTGTGTGTCATGAATGTTACTTGCCATTTGTCAGCCCAAGCCTGGATATTGTCCAGGTTTTGCTGCATCTGAACATGGACTGCTTCAATATCTGAGGAGTCGCGAATGGTGCTAAACATTGTGTAATCATCTGTGAACATCCCCACTTCTGATCTTATGTCGAAGGGAAGGTCATTAATGAAATAGCTGAAGATGGTTGGCCCGAGGACATTACCATGAGGAAATCCTGCAGAGATACCCTGGAGCTGGGATGAAAGACCTCCATCAACCATAAAAATCTCCCACAAAAATGTTATCATGACTGGGAGGTTTGAGTTATAAGGAGAGGCTGGGACATTTTTTTCCTGGAGCATAGGATGCTGAGGGATGACCTTATAGAGGTTTATAAAATCATGAGGGGCATAGGTAAGGTGAATAGCAAAGGTCTTTTCTCCAGGCTAGGGGAGTCCAAAACTGGAGGGCATAGGTTTAAAGTGAGAGGGATTTAAAAGGAATCTGAGGGGCAACTGTTTCATATAGAGGGTAGTACGTGTATGGAATGAGCTGCTAGAAGAAGTGGTAGAGGCAACATTTAAAAGTGATTTGGACAGGTACATGGATAGGAAAGGTTAGAGGGATGTGGCCAAGTGCTAGCAAATGGGACTAGTTCCGTTTAGGAAAGCTGGGCAGCACGGATGAGCTGCACCGAATGGTCTGTTTCTGTGCTGTATGACTCTATGTGCCAGGTATGACTCCATCCAGCAGAGAGCTAATCCCCAATTCCCATTGACTCCAGTTTTGCTATGACTCCTTGATGCCACACTGTAATTGCCTGTCAAGTCTTGTATATATGCATAAAATTTGGCCTTGTAGACTTGACTGAAAGGAATTACACTGGGGGGAATGAATCGCTTAATTAGACACAAATTTAACAGCTGTGAAAGATACTGAGTACAGACATCCCCACTCTCCAAACATGGCTTTGGTGTGGTCATTTTTGAGTGCATATGCATGTGGGAATTGGCAGGAGGGTGTCTAATCTATTCAAGGTTCATCAGTGCCCAGCTCCACCTTCGCAAAGGGTTGCAGATCTTTAGAATCCTTGATGCCGGAGGACCAGCCATGACCCTATTGGATGGTGGAGCAGATCAAGGGGCTGGATGGTCTAACCTCCTCCAATTTCATACGTGATCTCATGTCAGCTGGTCCAATCGAGAAGGACGCCCACGGGATATTAGTGAAGATTAGGTCTCTATGAAAACAATTACCTTCAACATGTGGAACAGCCAATTAGACATGGCCCACTCTGTGACCAGAAGAACAAAGTACATTGAATGGTCAATTAGCTAAGTGAGCAGAGGCCTTTCAGTCATTTTGGACTTATGCTTTCACATAAATGCCTCATGAAGGTGCAGTGAGGTGGGGGTCACTGAGGGAGAGGGGAGGGAATGGTGGAAGTGCTAGCCAATGATAAACAACATCTATTCAGACAGATTAGGAACAGAAGGCTCTTGTTTAAAAAACATAACAAATTTCTGACATGTTGTTAATGATCTGTCAGATTCACTGACCAGTTGGTTTAAATCTTCTTCTTCGGTGTCATTGTTACTGGACCAGCCATCATTTCCCTCAGAAGCTTCAACATAACGCAATGTCCCTGCCCAGTCTGTGTGGAGACAGAAACACAGGGTTAGGTCACAGTTTCTGATTTCATTCTCCATACAGTTCGGTGCTCAGTGTGAAGGAGAGGTACTGCAGTGTTCATATTACAGAGAGTGGGACATCAAAAAAAGACCAACTATCAAGACGGCGTACAGAAGGGCTCCTGAGCCAGGGTTCATCCACTCTGACCATTTTTCTTTTTTTTTCCCTTTCTTCTTTTCTAGTCTTTTTCCCTTTCGTTTCCTTTACTTACCTCGTGTCCTGACCTCAGACAGCATCAGCGAGGGATCCCAGTGCAGACTCGTGTTGGCGATGAGTGATCCCAGACTGGACTGAGTGAGCCCTCCCTTACTTTTCCTGGGCGAACACGGGACCTGGCATCTGAATCAGCAGCTGCTACGTCGGCGAAGCGATGTTGGCACGGTAGGCCCAGTGACAACGGATGGTGCCTGAGGACCGGAGACTTTGCTGTTGGTTGGGTCTGGAGCTGGCGTGGGCAGAAGGGCATCACAGCGATAGCAATGAGATGGGCCCAGTGGCGAGAGACGTGATTCCGACGTTGATGGGTCTGGGGCAGGCGGCAGAACATCAGTGACGGAGGAGAATCGGCCCAGCAGCGAAAGATGGCGCCTGCGAATCAGCCATTTCACTGTTGGTTGGGTCTGATGTAAATGGCAGCGGTGGGGGAGGGATGGTGATGCAGGCATCATTGGTGACGAGCTGATTCACGATTGATGGACTCTCTTTAAGCTTTATCTTTCTATTTTTTTTTGGTTATTCTTAAACTATTCATGGCAACGGTGGAATACCTTTTCCCAGTATTTTACTGTTTTTCACACTGTAAAATACACATGTCAATAAATCATTCATTTTCTGATTTACAGCTAACACTAGGATGTTGCTTGTATATCTGATGCAAATTAATTAATCTGCCATCTCTACATTTTCCATTAATAATTCCCCGGATTCATATCCATAGAGACAAACCTACTTCTTTTTTAAAATATCCATAGAAACTCTTACTGGTTTTAAGCTAGCCTGCTTGAAATACTGTACATTAATTGGCGATCATTCCCACTTCTGTCCTTATGATGGAGGGAAGGTCATTGATGAAGCAGCTGAAGATGGTTTGGCCTAGGGCACCACCCTGAGGAACTCCTGCAGAGATGCCCTGGTGCTGAAATGACTGAGCTCCAACATTCACAACCATCTCCCTACGTGCCAGGTATGACTCCAAGCATCAGAGAGAGTACTCTTGCTTTTTTCCATTGATTCCAGTTTTGCCAGGGTTCCTGAACTGTATTGTTCTTTGATGCCACACTCGGTCAAATGCTGATTTGACATTATGGCTGGTCACACTCTCTTCTCATTTGGAGTTCACTTCTTTGGTCCATGTTTAGATCAAGATTACAATGAAGTATAGAGCTGAGTGTCCCTGATGGAACCCAAACTGGGCATCAAGCTTATTGTTAAACAGGTGATGACACCTGCCATCACTTTACTGATGATCGAGAGTAGACTGACAGGACGATAATTAGCCAGCTTGGATTTGTCCCGCCTTTATACAGGACCTGGGCATTTTCCACATTGTCAGGTAGAGCCCAGTGTTGTAACTGTACTGGAACAACTTGGCCAGTGGAGCGGCAAGTTCTGGAGGACAAGTCTTCAGTACTATTGCTGGAATGTTGTCAGGGCCACTGCCTTTGCAGTACCCAGTGTCTCCAACCGTTTCTTCATATCACATGGAGTGAATCGAATTGGCTGAAGACTGGTATCTGTAATGCTGGGGACCACTGGAGGAGGCTGAAATGGATCATCCACTCAGCACTTCTGGATGAGGATTGCTGTGAATGCTTCAGCAATGCTTTTGCACTGATGTTCTGGGTTCTTCCATCATTGGGGATGGGGCTATTTCTGACATCACTTCCTCCAATGAGTTCATTAATTATCCACCACTATTCATGATTGGGTATTGCAGGACTTGAGTTTACATCTGATCCACTGGATGTGGGATTGCTTAGCTCTGTCTTTTGCATACTGCTTCTGCTATATATCCTGCAATGTTGTAACTTCACTACTCCTGACACACTCTCCCACAATCCAACTTGAACCAGGGTTGATCCCTGGGTAGATGGTCATGGTGGAGTAAGTATACGCTGGGCCGTGAGATTAAATTGTAGTTGAATACGCTTCTGCTGCTAATGACATCATGAGCAGTTGGTTTTGAGCTGCTAGGTCTTTTCCTGAACCTATCTCATGAATCATGATGCTAATCTTGCTATAAATAGATAAATATGATTAAACAGCTAGCAATTGTGCCACCTCACCTTCCCTTTAGCTCATTGGCTTTATTCAGAAATTCTAAGTAAATCATAGAATCATAGAATCCCTACAGTGTGGAAACAGGCTCTTCGGCCCAACAAGTCCACACCGAACCTCGGAGCATTCCACCCAGACCCATCCCCGTACAAGCAAGAGAATTTTGTGAAAACAAGTTTTGAAGCTAACAACTGTATAAATTCAGCCCACAAGGCAGCCAGTTCCAGAAACGCAAATCAGCTTGAAAACCACACGACCAGTAACGCTTCACTTGAAGATGATGAAACTCTCTAACTAGTATCACTGCAACTTCATTGTGCGCAGATCCACGGGCCTTTACAATAAACACCACCCTGACATTTTAAGGTCCAGTTTGTGAATGGGGTTTGTGACAGTACCTTTCCGTGTTGAAAGATGCTGTGGGGACAGAGAGAAGTTTTCTAAAATTACAGGATTTGGCAGCTCAGAATCGTTTTCCTCTGAACTTAAAGAGGCTGTTTTCTGTTTCCTGCAGGGACAATAAAAATTAGAAAACTGCCTCAGATGACATATAAAAGGGTCAACATGCACTCTCAAGAACTGTTCAGATCTCTGGAACTACACAAGTTTCATTTCTCCAACTGCATTAAATTAATGCAAAACTGATTCAATCTATTTTGTTCCTTTGTAAGACAAACAGAGCAGATCTTATGGATTATTTTAACACTTACCCTGGGGACAGAAGAATCTGATCTGTAAGATGCTGATGAGATAGGCTGTCTTCTGTGGAACAGAAGCATAGTGAGATAATGATCAGGTATTGTTATCACCCAGGGGCTGCCTGTATATCCTGTTCCATTCAGTTCCCAATTATATAAATGGCCCCAATTAAGTGGAAATGAAATCCTTGAGCAAGCATGACGACTGAAGCAATCACAGGGACATCATTTAATGGTATTACAGAGGGAAGATTGTAAAAGGATGAGGGGAATATGGACTGTAGTCAGGAGCTTCAGTTCACAAAGCTGTGTATGAGCAGGAGGAGACCATTCAGTCTCTCAATCCTATTCTGGTATCCCTTTCAATCATGACCAGCCTGTACCTTAACTATATTTACAATGCTTTGGTTCTCTAACACCCTTAACATCATAACCAAATATCATCAAACAATCTCAGTTCTGTTATGCTCAGTTGATCCCCAGGCTACAGTGCATGGCACAGGACTGTATTCTTGTTGCTCACTTCATCAAAATTATTGTTTCCATTTTTCAGACAGTTTTGTGGCAATGACTCCCAGCCTCCCAGCCTCCCAGCCTCATTGAACATGATAACAAGGTGTAGAGCTGGATGAACAC
>NW_025976550.1:0-7376 GCF_021869965.1 Rhincodon typus | reverse complement strand
GCGACTGGGAGGTGCAGTTGTTTATTGCGAACCGAGCGTAGGTGTTCTGCAAAGCGGTCCCCGAGCCTCCGCTTGGTTTCCCCGATGTAGAGGTGCTGAATCATCATGGATCTGCAGTTACTTACGGTGGTCAGGGGTAGGCTACAATTTACTTTCTTCTTCCTCTCAGTTCTCTTGGTGCATAAATATTCCTCTCCTCCCTGCGTGCCAGTATTTAAATTAAAACACCTTACAATGGGTGACTGAATCATTATTAATGATGTTAAATTCTTCTTCCTCTGTGCCCATCCGCTTGGGAACTCTGCAGCCTTCTGGACTCAATTTTGAGTTCAACAGTTTTACGGTTTGAGACACCTTTTCCCATGCCCTTACCCCAGATCCCCCACACCGGGCCTTGTTATCACATGGTGTGCTATTACACACTACCCATTGTTAGCCACTAATTGTCCCCATTAGTAGCTGTTCATTCTCCCAAGCTGATCGTTATCCACTCCGATGAAAGTCCCCCCTCCCCAGCATACTCCTAGCACGTATCAAAAACAAAATGGACAAACTCAGATCTAAACTTACCTTCCAGAGGGAACTGAGAGACTGCTGTGTGCTCTGTATCACAGAGACCTGGCTCACTCCTGCCATACCTGACTGTGCCTGGCAAGCTGAGGGGTTCTCCATACATTGTGTGGACCACACGGCATCCTCAGGTAAGGCAAAGGGTAGAGGGGTATGCTTCTTAATCAACACTTTTTGATGCTCAGACATGGCGACCCTGGCAAGCCACTGATCTCTGGCACCTAGAATACCTTACAATAAAATGCCGTGCGCGTTCACCTCTGCCATCCTGACAGTGGTCCACATACCACCCCATGCGGATGAGAAGAATGCTCTGGATGAAATTTACACTGCCACAAACAGTCTGGAGACAAAGTTCCCCCGAGCTTTATTCATCGTGGTGGGCACCTTCAACCGGGCCAGCCTCAAGAGGGTGCTGCCAAGGTACCACCCACACGTCTCCTGCCCCACCAGAGGACCGAACATTCTGGACCACTGATACACAACCATCAAAGACGCCTACCGCCCTATCCCTCATCCACACTTCAGAAAATCGGATTGCAGCACTGTGTTCCTCCTCCCAGCTGACAATCAGAAGCCGAAACGGGAGGATCCTTCACAGAAAGAAATACATTGCTGGTCTGAGGCAGCAGGAGAGCTTCTCTAGGACTGCTCGGCATCAGTGGACTGGACCGTATTCAAGTACTCAGTGGAAAACCTAGATGAGTCACAGACTTCATCAGTAAGTGGCAGAGAGGACTGTGTGCCAAAGAAGTCAATCTGGGTGTTCCCCAACCAGAAACCTTGGATGAACGGGAAGTCCAGGAGTGCAGCTTTCAAGTCGGATAGTCGGATGCCCCAGCCCTGTACAGAGATACTGGATATGGCTTCCGCATAGCCATCAGAGATGCCAAGAGGCAGGACCGGACCACGTTAGTGGCCCACACCGACTATATGGACACCCACTGCCTATGGCAAGGCCTACGCGACATAACGGGATACAAGATGAAGTGGAGCAAGAAAGCGGGCAAAGACACATCCCTCCCTGATGCGCTCAAAACTTTTTATGCTCAGTTTGAGCAGAATGCCAGCGGCGCGGTGTCACCTGCCCCAACAACCCCGGGCACACCTGTTCCCACTGTCACCGCTGCAGGTGTCAAATTAGTCTTCCAGAGAGTCAACCCAAGGAAAGCGATGGGCCTGGAAGGAGTCCCTGGTCATGCACTTAGATCCTGTGCGGACCAGCTGGTGGAGGCATTCACCGAGATCTTCAACCTCTCCTTCCTACAAGGTGGAGTCCTCACCTGCTTCAAGAAGGCCACCATCATCCCTAAGGAAGCACATGCAAAGTACTTTAATGACTACTGCCCAATGTCTCTGACCTCCGTCATCATGAAGTGCTTTGAGAGGCTGGTCATGGCCCACATCAACTTGAGCCTCCCAGTCTGCCTTGATCCCTGACAGTTTGCCTACCGATGTGACAGGTCCATAGCGGATGCATTTCCCTAGCCATGCACTCATCCCTGGAACATTGGGACAACAAGGACACCAACATCAGACTCCTGTTCATCGACTACGGCTCCGCCTTCAACACCATTATCTCCTCCAGACTGATCTCAAAACTCACCTCCCTACTGTACTCGCTGTACACCCATGACTGTGTAGCCAAATTTTGAATGAACGCTATCTACTTGTTTGCTGATGACACCACCATGGTAGGACGGATATCAAACAACGACGAGTCAAAATACAGGAAGGAGATAGAGTGCTTGGTGTCATGGTGCGATGACAACAATCTCTCTTTCAATGTTGGCGAAACAAAAGAACTGACCATTGACTTCAGAAGGAAAGGAGGAGAACAAGCCCCCATCTACATCAACCGAGCTGAGGTGGAGAGGGTTGACAGCGTCAAGTTCCTAGGTGTGACGATAATGGGACAACCTGTCCTGGACTTCCCATGTAGATGCGACGGTTGAGAAGGCACAACAATGCCTCTTCTTCCTCAGGCTGTTAGGAAATTCGGCATGTCCATAAGGACCCTCACCAACCTTTACAAATGCTCCATTGAAAGCATACTGTCCGGGTGCATAACAGCCTGTTAGTGAAGCTGCTCTGCTCAGGACCATAAGAAACTACAGAATATTATGTGCATAGCCCAGACCATCACGGAAGCCAACCTTCCATCCACGGACTCCATTTACACTTCTCGGAAAAGCTGCCAACATCATCAAAGACACCTCCCACCCCAGTATTACTCTCCTCCAAACTCTTCCTAAAAAGAAGATACAGAAGCTTGAACACACACACCACTGGGTTCGAGAACAGCTTCTTCCCTGCCATTTTTAGACCGAAGAATGGACCCCTCTAACTTCAAATAATGTTGATCTTGTTAATGTTGATCTTGCCTAGCGCACTACCTGTGCAGTGTAACCTGTATGCCTCGCTCTGTCTAAGCACCCTATGATCTGTATGTCCTTGTTACTATGATCTGCCTGTACTGCTCGCAAAACAAAGCTTTTCAGTGTACTTAAGTACATGTGGCAATAAATCAAATAAAATCAAATCAAATTGCTTGTGTGTCCAACTGCTCTCTCTCTCTGGGCTCTATCTCCACCTATCATTTGCCCCTTACACCCTCCCCTCACCCTGTTTTCTGCATAAAAAAACACTTTTTCCTAGATACTATCAGTTCTAAGGAAGGGTCACTGGACCCAAAGTGTTAACTCTGATTTCTGTCCACAGATGCTGCCAGACCGGTAGAGTTTTTCCCAGCAATTTCTGTTTTCGTTACTGAATTGTTATTGTTTGGAGAAATGCATTTGTAAGACCATTGGTTCCAGCAATTTTTGTTTTTGCCCCAGAATATTACCCGAGTTGCTGGATTACTAGTCTAGCGATAATACCACTAAGCTGTTTCTGCCCTGAGACGAGAGCAAACATGCAGTTTTTATTCATGAATGATCATTTTCTTTGACCATGTTTATTGAGTTACTTGTAACTGCAAGTGATAGTGGACGCCAAGTTTTTATATAAAAGAGGGATATTTGGAGAATGCATTTGGAAGGACACTCCTTGTGACTTGCCATGGTCATGTGTCCTCTTCTATAAGCTTCTTCCTTTCTCAATTGAGTAGCTATTAAACACACTGTTGTCTAAAGTCACTAATTCTGCCCTCTAATCTGGGATGCAGCGGGGAGATGGGAGAAAAGCGGCAAATGGAATTTAATCAAGAGATGGGTGAGGTGATGCTTTTGGGGAGGGCAAGCGATGCAAGGAAATAGACAATGAATAATTGGATACTGAGAGATGTAGAGGAACAGGGGGACCTGGGAGTACATGTCCACAGACCCCCTAAAGGTAGATGGACAAGCAGAGGTAATAAGAAGGCCTACAGGATTCTCTGCTTTACTATCAGTGACATAGAATATAAAAATATGAAGCTTAAAACTGGCATATTTGGCACTTTATCTAAATGCTCGGAGATGACACTAAGGTGAGTGGTGGAGCAAAGTGTGCAGAAGACACTGAAAGTCTGCAGAGGGATATAGATAGTCTAAGTGAGTGGGCAAAGGTCTGGCAGATGGAGTACAATGTTGATCAGTGTGAGGTCGTCTATTTTGGTAGGAATAACAGCAAAATGGACTATGTTTTAAATGGTAAAAAATTGCAGCACGCTGCTGTGCAGAGGGACTTGGGTGTCCTTGTGCATGAATCGCTAAAAGTAGGATTGTAGGTGCAGCAGGTAATTAAAAAGGCAAATGGAATTTTGTCTGTCATTGCTAGAGGGATGGAGTTTAAAAACAGGGAGGCTATGCTGCAGCTGTATAGGGTCCTGGTGAGGCCACACCTGGAGTACTGTGCGCAGTTTTGGTCTCCTTACTTGACAAGGGATATACTAGCACTGGAGGGGATACAGAGGAGATTCACTCGGTTGATTCCAGAGTTGAGAGGGTTGGCTGATGAGGAGAGACTGAGTAGGCTGGGATTATACTCATTGGAATTCAGAAGAATGAGGTGAGATCTTATAGAAACATATAAGATTATAAAGGGAATAGATAAGGTGGAGACAGGGAGGTTGTTTCCGCTAGCAGGTGAAACTAGGACTAGAGGGCATCGCCTCAAAATAAAGGGAAGCAGATGTAGGACTGAGGTCAGGAGGAACTTCTTCACCCAAAGGGTTGTGAATCTGTGGAATTCCCTGCCCAGTGAAGCGGTTGAAGCTACCTCACTGAATGTGTTTAAGGCCAGGCTAGGTAAATTTTTGAACAGTAAAGGAATTAAGGGTCATGGTGTGTGGGCGGGTAAGTGGAGCTGAGTCTCAAAAAGATCAGCCATGATCTTATTAAATGGCGGAGCAGGCTCGAGGGGCCGGATGGCCTACTCCTGCTCCTACTTCTTATGTTCTTATGTTCTTATGCTGGAACTGAATTGCACAGTTGGTCTCCTAAGTTTTGGTCACTAGATTGATAAAATGATGTGAGGGTACAGAAGAGGTTTACAAAAATGCTGCAACGATTGGAAAATTTTCATTATTGGGAAAGTTTGGATAGGCTGGAGCATTGTTTTATTTTTGAAACAGAGGAGCCAAAGGGAGATTTATAACTTTATGAGGGCACTGTGTTGACTGTGCAACAAATGAAGGAACAAAATGAATTCTAAAAAGTGACATTCAAGAACTAAAATGTTAGTCTTTTGGCCATTTGATCAGAGCTGGAAAACTACAGAAATGTCTTCAAGTGGGCAAAGTAGAGAGCAGCAGAAAGAGGGTTCAAGTTAGGCGCAGTTGGATGACAAATTTCACAGAGGGAGTCCAGACAAATTATACTGGACGTCTAAGGATGGCACATGACAGGTGAGTGTAGCAAACCATGCCAGCTAATCTCCTGGCAGGACCAGCTACAAGCAGCAGGCAGATTGGATCGGAAGGACGAATTACCCTAAACAAGTTAGGATTGACAGGTCTCAAGAACTGACAGATCGGCAAGTCTTTAAATACAGAAATATAATAGTTGAGGGGCCACACTCCTATTGCTGAGCTTGTGAGCCACCTCCAGCCATGTTGGTCTTCTGGTCAGAGTTCCTCTTCCTTTATGCAGGGAACAGAAACCTCTTTGTGGTCACTTAGAAACATGTTGCATTGATGTCCAGGAATTCATCAAACTGAAATTCCATCACACAGGTAGTCTTTTTTCCCCTAAAATATACTTTAATCATAACATCTGTGTTGTGCATTACCTAATGGCTCAGATTTGACATTATATAAATAAGTTTATAGATTGTTTTTTTTTTCAATACAGTCTGAGGTGCTTGATGAGACTTCCAATTGCATACTCATCAATCCTTGTTTATTCTCCCAACATGTGGAATTCCTGGAACCTGAAGAAACCAATCCACTAGAATCGATTGAAGATGCAAACATTTGGCTTTGGGCATAAGTTAATTTGAAACATACATTTTGTGTCAACCGTACAGCCTGGGACTTTTGTCCAGTTTCCAACCCCTTGTTTGAGAACTGCAATCAGTAATGCATGTACCACATTGCCCAGATTCAATGGGAAGATTGTTGGAACAAATGGTTTTGTCCTCCTTGAAGCCAGCTCTACAGGCTTTCAGCCAAAACTCCTGCAAAAACCAACTCCAATGGACTGTCCCAATATGTTCTGTTTTGATAAATACAGCCAATATTTCTGAGGAACACAAAGAAAAATCTTCAAAGATGTTCTGAAGCTCTCCATGAAGCATGGCAGCATTGACATTAATGACCGGGAGGGGTTTGCTATCAGTTGTTCAAAATGGTGACCACTTGTCCATCAAGCTACATCATGCTTTGATCCCAACATCTCAATGTTGGGTAAGAGTGGAAGTGGAGAAGGAAGGAAAAGGAACCACATCCCCCACACTGCTTTTCATGGGCGTCCTGCCCTATGTGCCCAAACTTCAGTGAGTCAAGAATTAGCTGTTCAGTCACACGAAAACCCACGGTAAAAACCCGTCACCCTGAGTAGGCATCCATTCTCAAATTGAGGGACAGCCAACAACAATGA
The DNA here is from genome assembly GCF_021869965.1 of Rhincodon typus. Classification (NCBI taxonomy): domain Eukaryota; kingdom Metazoa; phylum Chordata; class Chondrichthyes; order Orectolobiformes; family Rhincodontidae; genus Rhincodon; species Rhincodon typus. The sequence goes on along the minus strand of NW_025976550.1, from coordinate 783 downwards.
CCACACCATGACAATAGCATCTCAGACTGTGGCCTCTCCCCATTGAGGCTTTTCGGCAGTTTTCCTAAGCTTTAGTGTGTCCCTCAGCATATAGTGCTGAACAATAGTCCCTCTAATGTTTCATTTTGGTGCGTGGACCTCTGAGGACCATGCACAGTGCTGGTCTGTGCACAACAGTGATATCCAAAACCAGAAGTATTGGATTGCTGATTGGCATGCTCAGGAGCCTCAGTATGGCTCCTGAACCATAAACCAGTCTGAAACACTTGGTCATTGGCAGTTTTTAGCTGGAAGACTAACACGTTTAAGGCAGACCAAAAAATGACTTTCATCAAGTTGATGATCTTCCAGCAGCAGTGGGTTGTTTGTCTCGAGAGTACATCCCTGTGAACAGCCCATAGACCACACAGGCCTAGTCACAGTGCTGCTCAAAATGAAACACAGTAAAATATACTGCATCTCTTTCTGGAACTGCTTTGCAAAGATACACTCCAGAAGGATGAAGGCAATGGTCTCTTCCCTACTGCAGCTGATCTTGAGGGAAGAATGTCTTCAGATGTGCAGAGAGGATTTTTTTGCAAAGGAACATTTCTGAAACTGCGGCTTAGTGCTTGTTTGAACTTTCTGACGGTGAGGAGTTCTGCCAGACGACTTTGACAGTGTTCACAGGTAACAATCCAACAGGAGATAACACGGTGTTGAGCTGGATGAACACAGCAGGCCAAACAGCATCAGAGGAGCAGGAAAGCTGACGTTTCGGGTCTGGAACCTTCTTCAGAAATG
>NW_025976549.1:0-7376 GCF_021869965.1 Rhincodon typus | reverse complement strand
GAGTCCACGCTGGGCCCACTCGAGTCGGCGCTGGGCCACTCGAGTCCGCGCTGGGCCCACTCGAGTCAGGCCTGGGCCCACTCAAGTTGGCGCTGGGCCCACTCACTGCCACCAATACCATCACTGTGACTGAACTGTTCAACTAGAGGTAAGTAAGATACAAGAGACAAAAAAGGCAAATGAGAAAATAAAGAAAAGAAATGATAAGAAAGGCAGATGGAGTGGATGAGGCCTGGACTCAGAAGCGCTACTCTACCAACATCTTAACAGGTCAAAGAGAAAATCTCGATTGTTTCATGCACGAGCATATCTCGTGTGATTTTCATCTCATTTACATGACCATTTATCCTATTTGGGTCCCATAAGAGGTTGTGGTGCCAAATTCAGCAAAGATTGACCAACAGCCCCTGAACCAACCATTGCAATACTAACAAAATATGAATACTTAAGTGTGACCTTTTTTTATGTCTTGCAAATCAACTTCCTCTATTTCCACTGGCCACAGACATGGCAGGAAGCAACCATACAAAATTAATATCCTACTCAGCTGTGCTACATTCCAAATGATCAGTCATTTAAAGAAAAGGCATCAGCTTCAATTGAACATGCTTAACAATTTGGGGCCCTAATGTCACAAAACAATTAAATTTGATATTTGCAATAGCTCTAAGTTGTGGGAAGCAGCTACAAGTAAACATTGAATAGTAAGTCCGCGACATCTCCTTTTACACATTTCGATGTGATGTGTGTAATACCTTTGTGCATATACTAAGTTGAGGAAGCAGAAAGATGAGGCTAATTCACAAAAGCATGCTAAGGAATTATGGCACTGTTTGTAGGAGTTGATAGCCACTCTTTTATTGCGTGCATTCCTCCAGACAGCTGAGACTACACTGACCCAAGTAGCAACCTTGATCAGGTGTTATGACCTATTCTACTGGTTCTGGGGTAACAGCACATCCTGTGACTGTGTCATCTCATTGAGCAGGACTGCCAGGCCCCTGCTTGCAAACCAGGGAACCGCATTTCCCTTCTTAGTCATGTCTGAGGTAAATGTCTCAGTAATGTGCAGGTGCTTGACAACATTTTAAAGATAGCATCAGAACCAGGGATGCTGGCTCATTCCAGGATATCTCTGCATTGGCAAGCTGTTCTGGGATAGCACGTGGTTAAGTGGAATTTGAATCAGGCAAGAAGAGGGCCATTGGGATTGAGCAGGTAGTTAATGATGGGAGTTTGAGGGTAAGATGCAGTGAGAGAACTTGCTAGGTCTCTCTGCAAAAAACCTCCAAAAAAGCTCTGTAACTGACACTTTAGCAAAAATAAAGTAACTTTCAGCCCTATGTTCATTTAAATTGAATTTAAATCCTAACCCTGAGGTGCAAAAACTGTTAGTGACATTTGAAAGTGGTTTTCAACACATTTTTAAAGGGTAACCAAATGTAGCCAAGTGAAGGAAGGTGTTAGTACATTTGTGGAGAGTTGGGGAACAAAAATATGATATTCACTTTGTCCCAATGTTTAATTTCTGTATTCTTTTATTTTTCCATTTTATAGTTATCAAAGATCGCTCACTGTAATATGCTCTTTCTTCAGCATTCTGAAGAAGAGTCACTTTGGTCTTGAAATGTTGACTCCATTCCTGTGTCCAAACAAGCTACCAGATCCGCTCAGTTTCTGCAGCTTTCTGTTTTTATTTCTGATCTCCAGCATTTTGCATTTATTATGGCTCACTGCAAAGTTGGTCTGGCCAGCGTAACACAGTTATCATTTTGTACCTTTGATCACAAATTGTTTGCACTGCAAACTATTCTGAAAGTGCTTAGATTGCCAGTACTATGGATTTATACATGGCAGGATGCAAATCATAATTTCTGTGACAACACTACAATAGAGGAACATATTTGAAACATCAAATATGACATTAAGAAAGCAGAATATACTGGAGGTACAGTTTCTGTGCAGTCCATTACTGTAGAAAATGCACTTCCTTTTCTAAACTGCCTCAGGTTGTACAGTGGTAGAAACATGAGTAAATCAGACAGGAAGGTCAATTGCCTGTTCATAGAGTCATTCTAAGCTGACCTCAATTTACTCCACCATTTTGCAATTGAGTAGAATGGATTTAAATCCATGGAGTTAAGAATGAGAGATGATCTAATTGAAATGTATAAAGTTCCGAGAAGGTTTGATTGAATGGATGTTACAGACTGGGTTTAGAAATAGGAGTGATTATTTTCGATAAGAGACTGGTCATTTGTGGTGGAAGCGAGGAGATACTGCTTTAATAAAAGGCTAATGAGGTTTTAAAATTCCCAATGGCTGTGGTGGCTATTTGGTCCATGAATATATTTAAGCTTGAAGGTGATAAATATTCAGACAGTAAGTGAATTAGGTGACAGGGTAGGAAATGGAACAGAAAATCATCCATAATCTTATTGAATTGTGAAGCAGACTCAGTAGATTCTCTGGCATACTCCAGTTCCTGTTTCTTATGATTTTTCTGAAGATTTCCAATCACCATTTCACTGTGTGCTACATGCAAATGATAACTGGAAGTGTAACCAAAAACCCCGTAAGTTTCTTCTACTGGTCATTCTGTCCATCTCAGCCAGGAATCTCCTAATCTCAAGCCATTTAAAAAAAAAAAATTATGTTCTGTTCTTCAGCAGTGTGTGCCATTGACAGGATGCACTGCTCTGGTTCTCATTTGTATTAAAGTAAAAATTATAAAAAGTGAAATGTTTTAATAATTTGAGGACAGTTTGGTAACTTTGGTTATTTTGGTTTAGGATCCCCCACAGGGATTGCAACAATACACAAGATGAACTGTAGCATCCTGCTAGCCTCCTTTGACAGCATCTTCCAAAACCATTACCTCTACCACCTAGGAAGACAAGGACAAAAGATGAATAGGAAAACCACCATCTGAAAGTTCACTTTCAAGCCACATGCCATTCTGACTTAGTTATTTTGACTGAATTGACAGACAATATTGTTCTGTTATTCCTTTCCTAACAGCACTGAGACTGCTGATAAACAGACTTCCACTCTCTTTGAAAGGCTTCAACCTTTTCTTCAGGTATGTGATCACTTGCCTTCAAGTCAAAAGTTCCAAAATTGTAGTTCCACTCTAGAAACTTGAATGCATAATCCAAGTTGACATTTCTTGAAAAAGTTGAAAAAGTGAGTAAATTTGAGCTCAGCTTTGTGCCTTAGAGACTTAGGTTTTCTGACTGTTAGTTTCCATCAAACCCTGAGTTCATTAAAATATCCTGGGGATTTTGTAAGAAGTAATTGTAAACCAACTATTCAGCCCTTGATTTGCTGCCATGCTGGTCATCTGGTCAGGAGAATTTTAAGGCAGATCAACATTAGATAGTAAAGCAATATAGATCAGGGATTTAGAACTTCTTTAAAATTCCCAATGGCTGGGTTGGCAAGGTGACTCAGTGGTTAGCACTGCCGCCTCATAGCACCAGAGATCTGAGTTTGATTCCAGCCATGGGTCACCGCCTGTGCGGAGTTTGTACATTCTCCCAGAGTCCAAAGATGTGCAGGTTAAGTGGTTTGGCTGTGGTAAATGCGAGGTTCCAGGGGATAGGGCAGGGAGCTAGATCTCGAGAGTCGGTATGCGCTGAATAGATTGCTTCCACATTGTAGGGGTTCTATGAAGTGAGTGATGCAGAAGGCAGGAAATACTTTGCCATCTCAGTTTAGTGAGCATATTTGGCCTAACACTCTTACAGGTACAGGTCTAGTATTATCTTCTGAGAAACCCTAGGACGACATGATGGGATACAAACCTGACTTAATGATATGCTTTTCTTAACCTAAGAACATTGATTTCTATATGTGACAGACTGAGGAAAATCTGCTTGGTACTCTCAGCATCTGTGCAAGCTGTGAATGCATGCAAAACATTATAAAATGTGTTTAGTATCAGACAAGACACAAATACAATTCTGGGAGTCATTATGAAATAAGTAAAAGTCTTGCAGGCATTACTTCTATTCTCATGCTGTTTTCCCATCCATAGAATTCCATCTCCATCAAAAGCCCTGCCTGCAGTGAACTTATGCCTTGTTATATCTGTACACATATTTGATTCCAACAATGTAAGATTCCAACCATGAAATAATATCATTGGATTTAAAGCATATTGGAGAAAATAACCTACACCTATTTTCTAATGCAAAGGCTTTCAGGTTTACTTGCCCATGCCCAACCCATACTCCTGAGATAAGCAACTTATGTGTGTGCAAATGGTATTTGTTATAATTGTAGTTTAGGAGAGGTGTGGCAGCTATCATACATTTGCTATTATCATTATTTTACAAAATAATAATGAATGGCTATTTTGTTGCAAGTCATTATACACTTATTTAACACCGTGCAACAAAGAGTTGAAAGGGGATTAACTTTTTCCAGTGAAGTTAATTTACTTCAGCATCTTTAATTCTTTTATTTATTTTTAAAATCTTTCTCCTTTGTCTCCTGTAAACATCTCTTCTCATCATTCTATTGAAGTATATTATAAATGTTTTTTTTATGGTAGCCACTACAAATCAGATATAATTGCTCTCAGATTAATCCTGGTTTGTGGCCAGGTATAAAGATACTGCACTTTTTGAGGAGTTCAGAGAATAATTAGGGAATAGAAGTTGTTTTTCTGATTAAGATGATTTTTAAAAAAAAAGACATTTTAACTTAGAAGGAATTTTCGGATCTTTTAAAAGCTAGACAGGAATTTAAAAAGGCAGTAATTGAATATATAGTTGGAATTGCTCCTTTCATAAACTGCAGAGATAGTTGTGAACACATCGGAGACGTGCCTAATGTGCTAATGTGGATTATATTGAGAGCAAAGAGGGAACTGAATCATGGAAAGAGCCAACCAATTCACTCTGGTGAATTCCATAATGATCGTTTATAGATAAACATGTTTAACATTATAGAGTAGTATGGACATGGGTCAGAAGACAGATGATTGGCCGGTCCTTTGGACAAAGTTTATAAAAGTTGACATTTTTTACAAAGATAGTGCTAAAAGAGAGAAAACATTTTCATGCAGGAAAATTTTTGTTGTGATCAGGTAAAAAGTGGTGAACCATCTTCAATCTTTTCTACCTTCTCAGTTGGTCACAACCAGAGTTTAAGTCTAGTTTAAAGGTTAATTTTAAGATTTTATTAGCACCTTTTCTCAAATGAAATTGGAATTAACTGTTTTTACTGAATTTTGTAGGGAACCAATGACAAGTTTCTTGAGTTAAAGAAAGAATAAGTTTATTGCCTGAGAAACCCTGATCTTGCTGATGAAGAGGTGACAATAAACATAGAATTCATGCAGTCATTAAGGCTTGCACACTCTCATGCACGTGTACAGACAGATATAAAGTTAAAGGTAGTCAGTGTCCAATATGAAGGAAGATGTGAGAATAAACAATTTAGAGTTCTTTGGCTGTCCATGAGGCATTAAACTTTAATCTAACACAATGATTGGTTAGTTAGTTTCTTGGATAGTCAGAGGTAGGACATACAGTCATGAGGCAATGTAGGCCACCAGCAGCCTCAGGATTGTACCACAATCTGCAATCTCAGGGCCCAGCATATCTCTCATGTTACCAAAATCAAGAAAGGGGATTAACACTGGTTAAATGAATAGAGTGGGAGCGTATGAAAGGAGCAGCACCAGGTATGTGTAAAAATTAGATTAGGCTACAACACAGGAATACTTCTGTGCCAAACGGCGTAAGCACAAGTGATTGAAAGATCTATGCAATCCCAGAACTTGGAGATCAGATCTAAGTCTGCAGTACTACCTAATAGAGTCATGAATAGTTTTGGACAAAAAAACAACTCATTAGAGGAGGATGTTCCACAAATATCCCTGTCCTCAATGATGGGAGAGTCAGGCACACCAGTGCAAAAGATAAGGCTGAAACATTTACAACAATCTTCAGCCAGACTTACTGAGTGGATGATCCATCTTACCATCCTCCTAAGGTTCCCAAAATAAGGCAATTTGATTGACTACATGTGGTACTGGGGGTGTTCACTGATGATTTCATATGGTTCAGATACTGAAGCAGTCCATTTCCAAAAGCAGCAAGAGCTGGACAGCGTCTGATTGGGGCTGATGAGAGACAAGTAACCTTTGTCCCACATAAGTGTCAGACACCGACCCCCCGCCCCTCCCCAACTGGAGAGAATCTATCCATTACCCCATGACATTCAATGGCATGACCATTACTTCAATCCCACTATCAACATCTTGGAGGTTATTATTAGCTAGAATCTTAACTGGACTAGTCACATAAATATATGACACAAGAACAGGTCAGAAACTAGGACTCCTGCAGTGAGTAATCCACCTCCATTTACAAGACACAAGTCCTGAGTGTGATGGAACTTGCCTGGATGAGTGCACCTTACAACACTTAAGAAGCTTGACACTGTCCAGGACAAAGCAGCCTGCTTGATTGGCACTACATCCACAGACATTCACTCTCTCCACCAATGATGCACAGGAGCAGCATTGTGTACCATATACAAGATATACTGCAAAAATTCACCGTCTTGTTTGACAGCACTTTCTGAACACATGACCTCACCCACCCAGAAGGACAAAGGTATCCAGATATGTGGAAGAACCACCTCCTGCAAATTCCTCCCAAGCCACTTTCCGTCCTGACTTGGAAATATACTGCTGTTCTTTCATATTGCTTGATCAAAATCCTGGAATTTCCCTTGAACAAAACTGTTAATGTACCAACAACAAATGGATTGCAATAGTGTTCCACTTTCTCAACAGGCAATTAGTGAGAGGCAAAAATCCTGGCCCAGGTAGTGATGCCTTCCTCCCAGGAATAAATGATTTTAAAAATGCAATTATATTTTAAATTCTCAATATTCTGATGTTTCTTTCCATCAGTACTGCCTTCAGTTGCTAGTCTTCTTGAGAGACTGAAAGATGCTTCTCCAGCCTGTGTTCAGTTCTACAGACTCAAATGCATTTCCTCCCCTCAGCCAAAGAGAGACAACTTTATTAAAGGGCAGAGATAACAAGGTGTAGAGCTGGATGAACACAGCAGGCCAAGCAGCTTCAGAGGAGCAGGAAGGCCTAGACCCTTCTTCAGAAATGGGGGAGGGGAAGGTGGTTCTGAAATAAATAGGGAGAGAGGGGGAGGTGGATAGAAGATGGATAGAGGAGAAGATAGGTGGAGAGGAGACAGACAGGTCAAAGAGGCGGGGATGGAGCCAGTAAAGGTGAGTGTAGGTGGGGAGGTAGCGAGGAGATAGGTCAGTCCAGGGAGGACGGACAGGTCAAGGGGGCGGGATGAGGTTAGTAGGTAGGAGATGGGGGGTGGGGCTTG
>NW_025976548.1:0-7377 GCF_021869965.1 Rhincodon typus | reverse complement strand
GACATGTCCATCCTGGGCCTCCTGCAGTGCCACAACGATGCCACCCGAAGGTTGCAGGAACAGCAACTCATATTCCGCTTGGGAACCCTGCAGCCCAATGGTATCAATGTGGATTTCACAAGCTTCAAAATCTCCCCTCCCCCGACCGCATCCCAAAACCAGCCCAGCTTGTCCCCGCCTCCCTAACCTGTTCTTCCTCCCACCTATCCCCTCCTCCCACCTCAAGCCGCACCTCCATCTCCTACCGACTAACCTCATCCCGCCCCCTTGACCTGTCCGTCCTCCCTGGACTGACCTATCCCCTCCCTAACTCCCCACCTACACTCATCTTTACTGGCCCCATCCCCGCCTCTTCGACCTGTTTGTTTCCTCTCCACCTATCTTCTCCTCTATCCATCTTCTATCCCCCTCCCCCTCTCTCCCTATTTATTTCAGAACCCCCTTCCCCTCCCCCTTTTCTGATGAAGGGTCTAGGCCCGAAACGTCAGCCTTTCTGCTCCTATGATGCTGCTTGGCCTGCTGTGTTCATCCAGCTCTGCACCTTGTTGACTTGAAAGAAATGCATGGATTTACATATGCATATTAATCAATTAAAATCTTCTAACTGGTTAGAGATTTAACAGCATCTTAGGTTTGTTTAACACATCCTCAACAGTTGTGCGACTCTTTGATCTTTTACTCATAAATTCCATGTTCTGTGTGCTTCTTTCTCACTTCACCTGGTGAAGGGGCTACGCTCTGAAAGCTTGTGTTTTAAAATAAACCTGTTGCACTATAACCTGGTGTTGTGTGATTTCTGACCTTGTGTCCCCCTGTCCAACACTGGCCCCTCCACATCATTGAAACTTGCAAAGATGGGTCAATGATCACAATCGCCTTTCTTTTCAGCTTTGTAAAATATAAACCCGTGTGCCACTTAACCAGAATTTCTCAATTAGTTTTGTTCACTTGTCCTGCTCTGTGGGCCTTAGATTGTCCACAGAAGATTCTCAATTTTAAAAAAAACTGCTTTATTCCTTCACAACCCAACAGCAAGACTGACAATGGATGAAAGCTGCAAGCAAAATCACTGAAATTAAACAAAAAATTGCACATTACTCCTTTTAGAAATTCAGATTGTAAAATTACCCATAATTATCCTTGATTCAGGCACAAAAAAGACACTGAGGGGCTGCCTGGAGACTACACATGAGAAAGGCACCTATAATCTCACCTTCATACAGCTGACGCTCCAATTACAAAGAAGTTTTGGAAAAAATCCACTTGAGCAAAAGGCATTTGTATTTCAATTCTTTTCAGTGACTGGTTTTACAGAGCGAAAAGTGGATTTGGAACAAGTGAGTTTTATAAAATTGAAATTGCTCTGGATTTTAGGTTCATTAAGGATAAAAGGTTGACTTTTTTATAAAGTATTGAAAAGACACCATCAAACCTATAGTGAACAATTTAACAAAGACTGACTTAGTACCTAATGTGCCTTATATACTCAAAATAGAAATCAAACATCATGGAACGAGCAAAGGCTACTTTCCCCAGTATCCCCAGTACCTCCACACAACCTCATGTACATCCTATCTTGCCATGGAGTTTACCAACCCCTTTAATCTCCTTCCATAACTCCGGTATCCTCAATCCTGTCACAGATTTTACCCACTTATTAACATGAATTGATCTCCACATGTTGCTATGGTCTCTACTTTGTCACCTGAACTTTATGTTCAGCTACAAAAACAAGTCCATACTTGTCTGTTTCAATGGTTAGTCTTTGAGATGGCTCCCAGGTAGTTTCTGAAACAACTGCATGGATTTCATTGGTTTAAACATACAGCCTAATCTACGTTAACTCCTTTCAAAGCACCGAAAACTATTCCCTCCCTCTCTATTACATTGCCTTTGGCACAATTTGTCCAACAGTGTGCTAAAGCTGCCTGTAGATCTGGTCATTGATGACAGTAGCTGCACTATCCGAACTTAAGTAGCTTAATGTGAACTTTTGTCTCTCAACATTAGTCTATAATTGGTCCAGGACCGAGATCCAGGTTTATCTTTCCAAGAGACCTGGTCCACTTGTTAACCAGCAAAATGCAAGAGAAAGAATCCTAAGAAAAATATTCAAACTATAACCATGAGGAAGTATTTCTTTACAGAGTAATAACAACTGAAAAGTGTTGCCGAGAGATTGAGGCCAATTCACAGATAAAGAACAGCTGCGATCTGGGACAGGCAGGCAACATTCCTGTATTCGGGAAAAATTCAATCAAATGGGCTGAAGGGCATCCTTCATCTGCCTCAGTGTATTCAATCTGGCTCTGTATATGCAGTCTATTCCACCCATCCTTTCTGTGCTGCTTCTTTGCAAGAGCTAGTAAATTTGCCTTATTCACTTATTCCCTTCTCATAATTTCTTTTCATGTTGAAGAATTTATCTAATTCAGTTTTGAATTGGGTGGCACAGTGGCTCAGTCGTTAGCATTGCTGCCTCACAGCACTAGGGACCTGGGTTTGATTCCAACCTTGAGCAGCTGTCTGTGTGAAGTTTGCACATTCTCCCTGTGCCTGCGTGGGTGTCCTCTGGGTGCTCCAGTGTCTTCCCACAGTCCAAAGTGTGCAGGCTAGGTGGACTGACCATGCTAAATTTCCCCATAGTGTCCAGGGATGTGCAGGCTAGGTGGATACAGGGTTACAGGGACATGGTGGGGAGGGGTGGGTCTGTGTGGGATGCTCTTCAGAAGGGTTGGTGTGGACTTGATGGGCCAAATGGCCTGCTTCCACATGGTACGGACTTTATGATAATTCAGTGAATCTGTTTCTACAGTCTTCTCAGGCACTGCATTCCTGATCAGAACAACTGACTGTGTGGAAAAATAGTCTCATCTTCCCGCTCTGGTTTATTTGCCAAACTCCTTAAATCTCTTTTCTGATAACTGACCATGCTGTCAGTGGAACCAGTTTCTCCTGATTCACTCAAACGGAGGCCTTCATAGTTTTAACAACTGCATTAAATCTCCCCTTAAACTTCTCTGCTCTAAAGAGAACAATCCTGATTTCTTCACTCTCAAAACATGCTCAAGAATTTAATGTAGTCATTAAAATAAACTAAAATGGTTATTATTTAAGAAAATTAATGTTTCTGATGCTTTGATATTTAAAAACAATCATTTTTCAACCTTCTATGTTTAGTTTGAAGGACAGTTTGTTTTTGGACAATCTTTGGGGAATGGGTTAGCAGCAAGCCTGGATTGGTGGCTTAACATGTTTAGTCTGATATTCAGGCAGGAGAACTGTCTCAAATGAGTTTGTGGCAGGTTCTGAATCTGTTCAAATCCAAAAAAAAACTGCAATAATTATGCAAGAATTGGCTTCACCTCAACATTCCTGCTTGAAGCAAGAAGGTATGAAGTGAGTGTGGGTGAGAGAAGGGTCAGACAAGACACAGGTGAGAAGTTGCAGCCAGAGGTAATTTGCTGGTGGTTCTTGTGTTATACCTGACCTGACAGAGATCACTGATGGTCCAGACAGTGCAAGTAGGAGAATATTCTAATTACTGACACCACTGTCAGCTCACCTCAATGAGCAGATAAAATGTGTGAAATGATATTCCGATTGTTAAACTGAAAGAAATCAAACGCAACTGGAGCGAATGTTAAGTGGGCGATGTTATGAGCGGGTGTTGTCTGATTGGAACATAGGAACTGGAGCAGGCCATTCGGCCAGTTGAGCCTGCTCTACCATTCAATACTGTCATGGCTGATCGAATACTTTAAGGCCTTTTACCCACATAGCGGTAACAGCAGTGCCAGCAGCAAGGTTGGAGCTCCTCCTGGTGATCGGTGTGAGACTCGCAGGCTAGCTGAGAGTCCAGGCCGTGGCTAGGCCCAGGTGCCTGCATCGGTAGCTGAGTGTTCCAAACGCCTTTATGGAGATAAGACTTTAAACTTTAAGATCTGGACATTTTTCTTACCTTTTGGTTTTCTTTTATTTCTGCTGTTGTTTGTTCTTTAAATTCTGATTTTGTAACCAAGATGGCGCTGGTCAATGGTGAGTGTACACTTTTCACCATACTCGTATTCTTATAAGTGAATATATGCAACATTAAAATCTAATTCTATTTCTACTTCTAATTCTGTATGCCATTGGTAATCAAAAATCTATCAATCTCTACCTTAAACAAACTCAAACACTGAGCTTCCATATCCCACTGGGGTAGAGAATTCCAAATGTCCACAACCCTGTCAGGAAAAAAATTTCTCCCCATCTCAAACCCAAATGGCATCCCTTTATTGTTAAATGGTGTTCCCTGAACCAGGGGAAATCCCTTACTTGTATCTTCCCTGTCTGTCCCTTTGAGTACTTTATAAGTTTCACTGATGTCACATCTCATTCTTCAAAACTCTAGTGAATACAGGCCCAGTTTGTCCAATACCCTCTTTGTAGAACAGTCCTGCCATCCCATTCTTTGCACTCCCTCTATGGCAATAATATCTTTCCTGAGATAAGGAGATGAAAGGTGCACACAATGCTCCAGGTATGGTCTAACCAATAGCAATTAAAGGAAGACTTCACTATTCCTGTTCTCAGATCTTCTTGCAATGAAGCCTAACATTCCGTTAAGCTCCCCAATAGCTTACTGCACCTGCATGTTAGTCTCCAGTGATTTATTGACAAGAACATCCGTGTCCCTCTGCAGATCGACACTTTCCAATCTCACACCATTTAAAAAACACTCTGCACATCTGTTTCTCCTCCCAAACTGGGGATACCTTCACAATTTTCCACATCATATTCCATCCGGCATGTTCATGCCCAGTCCCTAAGTCCAAATCCTGCTGAATCTGCATTACATCTTCTTCATATCACACAAACCCTCTTAGCTTTGTCTCATCTGCATATTTGGAAAAGTTACATTTAGTCCCCAATTCCAACTCTAATATATTGTGAATAGCTGGGGCCCAAGTACTGATCCTTGCAGCACCCCAATAATCATAGCCTGCCATTGTAAGAATGACCCATTTATCCTTACTGTCTGTTTTTTGAATGTTAACCAATCATTAATTCATGCCAGTACATTACCTACTATCCCATGAGCTTTAATCTTTTTAACCAGGTTCCTGTGGGGGACTTTATCAAACCTCTTCTGAAAATGTAAGTAAACCATGCCCATCTCTCTCCTTCATCAATTCTATTAGTAAAATCTTCAAAATCCTCCAACCAGTTCATCAAACATGATTTCTCATTCCTAAATGTGGAGGCGATGGCCTAGTGGTATTATTGCTAGACTGTTAATCCAGAGAGCCAAGTAATGTTTTTGGGACCCATGTACAAATCCCACAATGGCAGATGGTGGAATTTGAATTTAACAAAATACTTGGAATTAAGAATCTGATGAGGACCGTGAATCCATTGTTGATTGTCAGGAAAAAACCATCTGGTTCACTAATGTCCTTTAGGGAAGGAAGCTGCCATCCTTACCTGGTCTGACCTACATGTGGCTCTAGACCCACAGCAATGTGGTTGACTCTTAACTGCCCTCTGGGCAATTAGGAATGGCCAATAAATGCTGCCTGGACAGTGACACCCTCATCCTGTTAATGAATAAAACAAAATAAATCCATGATCAATCAGATCATTATGAAGCAGATGGCTATTTGTCCCACCATTTATAATAGATTCTAGCATTTTCCTTATCACTGATGTAAGGCTAACAGGTCTGTAGTTCCCTGTTTTCTCTCTCCCTCCCTTCTTAAATAGAAGGTGACATTTGGTACTTTCTCAGGAATCATTCCAGACTCTATGGAATTTTGGAAGATGATCACAAATCTGTTGGCTATCTCTGTAGGCACCTGCTTCAATACTCTGGGATGTAAACCATCAGATCCTAGGGTTTATCAACTTTCAGTTCCATTAATTTCTCCAGTACAACCTTTTTAATAATACTAATTTCCCTCAATTACTCCTTGTCCCCAACTATTTGGATCTTTAATTCTGCGAAGTATCTGGGATTTTCCCCAGTGAAAACAGATACAAAATAATCATTTAGTTTCCCTGCCATTTCTCTATTTCCCACCTTAAATTCTCCTGACTTTCCCTCTAATCAACTCAAATTCATTTTACCCAACATTTCCTGTATATGCACCTAAAGAGGCTTTTAATGTCCATTTTCATGTTTTTACTAAATTGCATTTATGTTCTATTCTCTCTTTCCAGTTGCTTGATCCTCCTTTGTTGTATTCCATAAAGCCCCCAGTCCTCAGAATTACTAAATATCAAACGAAAGAACAGTCATCACGTGAAAACTGCAGATGCTGTAAAACAGAGACAAAAGTAGAAATTGCTGGAAAAGCTCAGCAGGTCTGGCAGTATCTTTGGAGAGAAATCACAGTTAATGTTTCAGGTAGAGTGACGGAGTATTTTGAGGAAGGGTCCCTCGAGGCAAAACTTTAATACTGATTCTCTTCACAGATATTGTCAGACCTACTGAGCTTTTCCAGCAACTTCTATTTTTGTCCTCAGAGTTACCATTTCTGGCAACATTATAGGTGTTTTCTTCTCCACTTGTCCATTGCCTGTGTAGAGTCAGGCTCCTTAATGTATTTTGCCAATCTACTTCAGCCAACCTGTGCTTCATGCTTTCATAATTTCCCTTATTCAAATTTAAAACCTTGCTTCAGAATGAACTACCTCATTTTCACACATAATGTAAAATCCTATCATATTGAGGTCTTATCGCTAAAGGTTCATTTACAACAAGGTTGTTAATTGGCCCTTTTTCATGCAATAATAATAAATCTGCAATAACATCTCTTCTCATCTGCCCCTCATTGCAATGCTCTAGCAAACAATCCCAAACACACACTAGAAACTTGTCCTCCATGGCCAGTCTAGATGCAGATAGAAGTCATCCATGATTACTGTGTTACTCACACTACAAACCTCTCTCCATGTCCTACACATCCCCTGCGTTTGGTGGCAGCGGCAGCAGACCCTTCAAGATGTGGCGTCATCTTCAGCTGGAGCGGGATTCTTGGAGAAGCGGTGACATGGCTAGCAGCAGAGCCAGGACTCGTGGTTGTAGTAGGCCCAGAGCGGGGTACCCTGGCACTGGTGAGGTGGCAGTGCAGTGTGATATGCCCGGAGCGGGGTACCCAGGCACTGGTGAGGTGGCAGTGGCAGTGTGATATGCCTGGAGCGGGGTACCCAGGCACTGGTGAAATGGCAGTGTGATATGCCCAGAGCAGGGCACCCAGGCACTGGTGAGGTGGCAGTGGCAGTGTGATATGCCCAGAGTGAGGTATCCTGTCACTGGTGAAATGGCAGTGTGATATGCCTGGGGCGGGGTACCCTGGCACTGGTGAGGTGGCAGTGGCAGTGTGATATGCC
>NW_025976547.1:0-7378 GCF_021869965.1 Rhincodon typus | reverse complement strand
ACACAGCAGGCCAAGCAGCATCATGATGCTGCTTGGCCTGCTGTGTTCATCCAGCTCTACACCTTGTTATCTCAGATTTTCCAGCATCTGCAGTTCCTACTATCTCTAATAGCTTCCTTAACTCATGTTTTAACCAGTGAAAAGGACTTCATAGATCAGTTAGGAGCCATCGCAGTTTAAGGTGCAAATAACTACTACGAATTTGCTGTGAAATGTCATTATAAACCGTGCGACCGCACTGAGTACAAAACTGTGTGTGGTATTGCTAGTGAAGGGACGAGTCTGCAACCTTGCTCCTCTTGTATATTATATGCAACCCTTTCAACATGCTTATTTGATCAAATGTGAAGGACTTGACAGCTAGGTCTATTCTGCCCTGTACATGCTCACATTGGCGTCTGTCACAGATCTTTTGAAATGCTCCCAAGTGATTGTGCTGGAAGAGGGCAGCTGTACATCACCTTGGCACTTTTGTTTTCCTGAACACGTGACAGCTGGAAGCTCAGTAATCAGCACACTTAAAACTTAAACGCAAAAACATACATACAATTTCACAAATGTAATTAAATAAACAGCTTCAGTTTACAAATACCCCACTTCACAGTTTTGAACGGCTGCGCGGTTAATTGAAAATCTTCAAAATTGCTTAACCATTTTTTCCGGTTACATCTTCAAGTGTTCTTCCCGTGCTTTCACTTGCATTTACTTTTCTCACATCTTTTTCTGTGTTCTACATTTGCCCTCCGTTGCTCCTTCCATTGTGTCACTTTCATTATCCTGTTCCTTCACTTTCTCTTTCCTCCTGTGTCTCTTCCATTACTTTTTGTTTATCCTCCTCAACCTCCTCCTTCTCTCTTGCTCCCTCTCCTCTGTCACACACTTAGATTTATCCAGAATCCAGTTTCTTGTCTATGTATCTTTTCCCTCTGTCCCTCTGTTCGTTTCTTCTCTCAGCGCTGTGTTCCTTTCTTTTTCTCCGCCTATTTCAGTTTACTGTTATGACACTGAATAGCACTACCGTTTGACAACTAGTTATCGCATTGGAACTTAAAGGGAGCAGTTCAATTTATTACTCCCTAAAGGAAGCCGTAAATTATATTTCTCCGCTGGATACAATAGCAAGACCCCCGATTCGAGCGCTGAAGAGATGCTTAAATAAGCTAATGCGGCCCACTGACCTCTCCAGAGTAAGCCCGCCGCAGCCTCGGGAGCTACTCTCAGTTTATCATTCCCCGCAATCCCCCACCCCCACCCCCATCCCTAGTGTAGACGCAGCGATAAATGGTACCACTTCCTCTTTTACAGGTACCTACACACTGAACTCTCGGTTCTCTCCAACCAAGTGCTCCTTCCAAGACACTAACAAACAGTTCCATTCTGAGAATGGATCCCTCTGGGTGGGTCAAACCCATTTGATTATTTCGATGTTTACTGCTGAGATGAGAAAAGACAGAATGATTTCCTGTGCTGAACTGTGCCGCTTGGCTATTTTAGGCAATATCGGCAGAACATCGAAGGATCTCGAAATCGCTTTTGAGTTTATTTTTCTTGGTTTATTGAATTAACCGTTTCTGGGATTATCTTCGTATTTGGTCATTTTCTCTCTTTTATAAGTTAATCTTTTTTGTATTCGTGTGAAGTAGTATTTCGGGAATAATTAATCAGAATCTATGTATTTTTCACGTTAACGGGTCCGGAAGTCCGATCTAGTTAACCCGTACACATTTTATTTGGAGCTTCTCTGAAAGGGCAGATCTTCTGAAGCAGATAGTTTTATTTTGTTATCTTGGTCTTCTAACATTTTTAACTCGATCCTTGGATTGATTCACTTTAATTATCAGAAACAAATAGATTTTCTATTTTTGATCTAAGCGTTAGTTTTGTTTAAATTACAATTTAAGAATGAAACAAGTTGGTGGGCAAAAACAGATCTCTCTTTTTGGATCAGGGTTATTTGTAAATTTTCTTGCCAAATTCTTCCTGTAAATGCACGAGAAAGACTCCGACTGAAACTGTCTCCATTTGTTCCTCAGAGCTCTGCATTTCGATGCTAAGCAGGTTTTTAACTCAGCGGTCAGATGTTTTAATCCCTCCTCCCATTATGATCACACAAAAAGTTAAGGGTCTGAACTGACGCGAGTGATCCTGTCTGCGGCAGGAAACAGGTAAAGGCTGAGAGAATTTCACCATTCACTCATGTTCCTTTCAGCCATTGGCACTCGCAGTAAATTCAGATACATTACAGAACAAAGTCTCGTTGGAGTAAAGCGGGAAAGCTGAAAATTGCTGCACTTTACGATTCATTCTACAATGACAGTTCTGAAAAGGTGATGCTTTCGGTTTGGTATGTCAGGCGTACAAAAATTAAAACTGTTGCATGGGCGTTCGGAAACCGATGCTTACAACGGAATCATTCAAATGGGTACTCTAACAGGGAGTCTTGACTCCAAATATTCATATTTACAACCAAAGGAGATCGTAATCATTTTAATTTGCTGTCAAGCAATCATGCAATCCTGGTGACTTCCGTTTGTGTTACTTTTGGAACAATTACCATCCTTGTAACGGGTAAACTCTACAGCTCTGAGACATGATCTTTGAGAAACATTGAGTAAACGTCATAACCTACTTTGAATGCATACTATGAAGCAATAATCCCCGATTTGTCACATTTTCAAATCGTCTACAGGATAACCTCTGTATTTGGTCACCCTAAAAACACAACCAATTTGTCGACAAGCTTCCTATATTGGCAATTAAATGAATAACCACACCCCTTGTTTTTAAGGGTTGGTTTAAGGGGTAAATATTGGCAGGCCCATTAGCACAGTAACAAAGCCTTTGGATATTTGACTTTCACCTGAGAAGGTAAACTAGACCTCTCTGTTCAATCTCACCAGAATGATGGCATTTCCCACAGTCCAGCACTGCCTCACACAACTGCCACGTTTTGTGCTCAAATCTCGAGGGTGAGTCTTGAATCAATATTCTTCGAACACAAAGATGAGAATGTTATCCATGAGAAGGATGACAATAATTTTATTTACTGAGAGTGAGAGGGATAAGGAGGTTGTTAATTCTAAAGACTAAGCCAGATCCTGTTTTAAATTTATTTTCATATATTACACAAACCCTTGGGTACAGAAAAGGGACAGATATTACATAGCTCTAAGACCAGAAAACTAGTTCCAATAACAAGAAGAATTAAACTAGAATTAAGCTCAGAATTAGCTAGAATGAAAGCTCATGAAATCGAGTGCAACTTATTGATCTGGTTGGGTAACTAGGAAGACACTAATAGGAGTAATAATTATGGACTCTAATTGGATAGAAATAACTTGTGAAGTCTTACAAGGACCTCAACTTTTCATTATATTTATTGATGCATTTGATAACACAATAGAAACTCATATAAAATATTCAAATGCTGGAAATCAGAAATAAGATTTGAAAATTTTGGAAATACTCAGTAGACATAAGTGGGGAGCAAAAAAGTTAATATTTCAAGTTGAGCTTTAACTTTGTTGCTCACTATATATCCAAATGTGTTGATGGCACAAGGATAGTAGATAATACATGCAGAAGAATACAATTACAAGAAAAATTGTTTTGGTGGGTCAGGAGCAATTTCAACGCAAGCATGAGATCATCCATTTTTATAAGAAAAATATCTATATAGTAGTTAAATGGTGAAAAGCTGGCAACAGTGGAGTTCTAAAGTGATTTATGGCTGTGTAAATAGACCACTAAAATGCATAAATTGGGTACAAAAATAATCAAAAAGCTAATCAAGTGTCAGCCTTCATAACTGGGGTGTTAGAATATAGAGGGATACAAGTTTTTTCTGTAGCTTTATAAACCTATAAAGGATAACATTACAATGTTTAAAAAACATTTGGTTGGATATATGAATAGTAAAGGTTTGGAGGGATATGGGTTAGGAGCAGGCAGGTGGGACTAGTTTATTTTGGGATTATGTTCAGCATAAACTGGTTGGACCGAAGGGTCTGTTTCTGTGCTTTAAGACTCTATGACTCTGGTTACTCCACATTTGGACTACTTTGTACAATTGTACTACTGGACATCATACTTTAGATGTCATATTTTGGCCTTGAAAGGAATGCAACACAGACTAACGAGAAAGTGACTAGGTTTAAATTATGACATATAGATTATGAAGAAAAAAGATATAAACCAAGCTTGTATCCAATGGAATAAAGAATAATGGGGATAATTTGATTGAGGCTACAGTACTTTGAAAGAAATTGACAGGATATAATTACAGTAATCCTTTTCTACTTGTAGGAGAATCTGGGACAAGGGACAAAACCATAAAATTCAAGCCAGGCCTTCAGCAGAAAAGTTTGTTCACATGATGTGTGATAGATGTCTGGAACTCTCTGCAACAAAAAGCAATAGATGATAGTTCAATTAATCATTTTAAACTGAGATTATAGATTTTTGCTGGACAATCATTTAAAAAGAAATTGATCATAAGAAATGATTGAGGTTAAGATACAAATCATCCATTGGCTCATTACATTTCCTGCAGTGCTGTATTAGTGTCTCTACCTATGGGCCAGGAGGCTGAGTTGAAGTCCCACCTGCTTCACAGATGTGTGATAATATCTCTGAACAGGTTGAATAGAAAATGTATCAACTAGGTCATTGAATGATGAAACAGGCTTGAGAGCTCCTTAGAATCACAGAAATGTTACTGTGCAGAATGAGGCCACTTGACATAGCATGTCTAAGCATCTTTCTCACTTTCTCAACATTTTGACTTGTTGGCCATTTTCTACTTTTCCTCATATCCCTCCACATCTAATGCCCTCTTGATTATTTCAATTGAACCTGCCTTCATCACATTTCTAGGCAGTGTATTCCATCCCAAGTACTCACTGTGTGAAAGAAGAATTTTCTTCTTTTGCAAAACACTTCAAATCTGCAGCTCCTGGTTTTTAATCATTTTTTGACTGGTAACAGTTTCTCCCTAGGTACTCTGTCCAGGCCCATCATGATCTCGAAAAGTTCTACCAAATCCTCTCTGAGCCTTCTCCTCAACAATGAAAGCAGTCCAAACCTCTCCACTTCATCCTCATAACTGAAGGTACTCATACTGGAAGCATTCTTGTAAACCTCTTCTACACTTTCTCCAATGCATTCACATCCTTTATAAAGTGCTGTTCCCAGTACTGTACACAGTAGTCCAGCTGGATATAACTAGTGTCTTACTTAAATTCAGCATAATTTCCTTGCTTTTGTACTCTATGCTCCTAAAAATAAAGCCTAGGCACCGTATGTAACAGTTCTCTCCACCTATCTTGCCACCTTTAAAGACTTATTCACATATACACCCAGGTCTGGCTGCTCCTGAAGAGCCTTCAGTACAGTACCCATTACAGTATACTGTTGATTCATGTTCTTTGTATCAAAATGTGTCACCTCACACTTCTCTTTATTCTTTATTTGCCAACTATCTACCCACTCTACCAATTTGCATCTGTTCTTCTGGATTTCTACAATTTACAATGTTTAAAAGTTTCCTACATCAGAAACCTTTGAAATCATCATGTATGAAAAGACTTTGATCATGTATATAGATCATGAAAAGCAAAGGTCCCAAAGCTTAAACCGGGGATCAAAACACCACACCTTCCTTCAGCCCAAAATATGAGCATTAACAGTCACTCTCTGTTTCCTATCCCTCAGCCAATTTTGAATCCATTTTTCTACTGACCACTTTTGTTCTGTGAGTTATAATCTATCTTACAAATCTATTGTGTGGCATTGTATTGAACACCTTCTAGAAATCTAACACACCAACAGCTTTGCCGTCATTAACCCTCTCTGTTACTACTTCAAAAATACTCCAAGTTAGTCAGACATGATTTTCCTTAATAACTCCATTCTGGCTCTTCTGGTTTAATCCACATTTTTTGATGTGACAATTAATTCCAGCCTGAGTAATTGTTTATACAAGTTTTCCACAATCGAAGCTAAAGTGACTGGCCTGTAATTGATGGGATTCTCTGTATGACCTTTTTTGAACAAGTGCATAATGTTTGCAATTCTCCAGTCCTCTGGCCCCACACCTGAATCCAGGTAAGATTGAAAGATTATCGCCAGTGCCTCTGCAGTTTTGACTCTCAGTTTCTTCAATATCCTTGAATGAATGTCATCTGGTCCCAGTGTGTTATCAACTTAAAGTATCAAGAACTTATTTAGTAGCTCCTCCTTATCAATTTTAAATCTTTCTCATGGCTGAGTTTCTTCCTCTGTCACTGTGATCTGGACAGCATCTGCCCTATAGATAAAGACAAATGCAAATAGCTCATTAAGCACCTCTACCATACCTTTGCCTCTATGTGTAAATCTCCAAATTGTCCTGAATCAACCCTATTCCTTCTTTTGCCAGTTTTTTTTTACTGTTTATGTGCCTCAGAATACTTTAGGATTTCACTTTATGTTAGTTTCTAGTCTTTCTTCAATCCCACTTTGCTTCTTCACTTGTCTTCTCAATCTTCTGTATTTGGCTTAATTCTGACTTGTATTTACTACCTGGCACTGGTCACAGACACAATTTTCCTTTAAGTTGTCCTCTATTTCCTTTGTCTTCCAGGAGCTCTTTATTTGTTTCCCCTACCTTTGTCTTTTTAGGGAATATGTCATGACTGTACCTGATTTATCTCCATTGTTCACCTACAGCATTTCCTGCCAACATTGGTTCTAGTCTACTCCTGATCCTAACTTCATGTTCCAAATGCAAATGTTTTAAATGTACTTTTCTCTGTTACTGAGTCTTTGCTACAGTCTATTTGTTGTGAGTCGAATGTCTATAAAAATATTAATGGCCTCAAAACACTACGCTCTGTTGTATTTGAATATGGCAATATAAAGTATACCTTGTTGGAATATTAGTGAGTGTTCACACACCCTGTCACATTTTCATATATTGTCAGACACAAAAATTCAAACATGTTGGTGATGAGTCTTTCACACATTACTCAGCTGAAATTCATGATATGTTCCATCTGTTCATTATGTTCTGTATTAGGGCAGGTCCTAACTCAAATCACACACAGGAGATTCTTGGGTGACCGCGAAAGAATGGTTGAAGTGACTTCTCATTGTCATGTTTAATAGTTTACACTTTGAATGTACTTTTTCCATGACAGGCTGCCACAGGTCTAAAGAACTCCACCCATCTGTCATGCTGGGGAATTCCACATACCAGATTCATGCAAGCAGTCCCATTGGTCAACAGCCCAATAATGAATGAGAGATAGCAGGAACTGCAGATGCTGGAGAATCTGAGATAACAAGGTGTAGAGCTGGATGAACACAGCAGGCCAAGCAGCATCAGAGGAGCAGGAAG
>NW_025976546.1:0-7378 GCF_021869965.1 Rhincodon typus | reverse complement strand
ACAAAGAGTGAACACTACATTTCACTCCTTAAATGGATGATAATAGCAGCACATCAAGCTGCTATTGGCAAAGAATGTACTATCATTATGCTGCAGAATTAAAAGAATTAAAAGGACATGAAGACACAGCAGGAAAATAGCTAAAATTGTTTCACAGCAACTCTACACTATGGCAGTGCAACCAAGTTATTAAATTCCATCCAATGTGAACTAATATACCATAAATATGTTCACTTTACACAATTATATTTAAAAGCATCATGATTGTTTTAACTTATATTGTTTGTTAATTGTTATCTGCAAGCTTTTTTATAACGATTGTTAACCAAAATCATTATAATAGTGACTTTAGAAAGACATCAGTTACTTCAGAAGTATTTGGAATATAAATGTAGCTACTGGCACAACATATTTAAATGAACAACTATTTGGGCAGACCTGCTGAGACATCATAAACACAGATGCTTTGTCATACAACAAAAGAGAACACAACTTTATAACCAGTAGAAGTTTGTAAATTGAACAAGAATTTAACCAGCTGTTTGGATAATCTAAGAATGTGTGTGTTGTGTGGTGCGGTGTGTTGTGTTGTGTATATACAGTTTTGTATATATCATTTACACACACACACGATATAATATTTAAAGTGAGTGTACACAAAATAGTCAACATAAAACAGATAGTCTAAAAGTGTCCAATATCAAAAGCCAGCAAACAAATAAAAAGCCAGACACAACCATTCATCACATTCTGAAGTACTAGGTCAAATTAAAGTCATGTTCAATAACGTTAATCAATGGTATTTGTCAAAACTGATCATTTTACACATATAATGGGTTTTACTGGGTTCCCTCATGCCTAAACCACTTTAAAATTAAATCTCAAATGCTTAAAATTACATAATTCATTGACAATTTTTTGAAAATAATCATTCACGTACATATATGCATATTTACATTGTACATTTACAGGATGCAGATATTGCCAGCATTTATAGACCATCTCAATTTTACACACAGGTCAATGTCAGGAGCTAACAGAATGATGTGCATCACTGGATTCCTCAAAGATTTTTTTGTCAATTACTCAAAGGAATTAGTTGATGGGTCCATTCAGATATAAATGCACAAGTTATTGGCATCAGAATCAAGAGTTGTAAAATAGCATGCTGAGTAAAAGAAAAATAACTATTTTCTATCTAGTTATATAACGAACAACCTTTTTGATGAGACTCATTATTTGTATTTTCCTTTCCCTATTAAACTGTTCCATTCCTTTCTTTTCCTTCCCTCATCCCTCCCTCCCTAAAATGGAGCTGACCAACACACTGGTCAGTTACTTCAATTGAGAACTAGCTGCAAATCACATGGACACTGCCTGCCACCATTGTCTGTCAATTTTACTGTTAACAGAGCTGGTGCAGGAATCTTGAAACTGCTAAGAGTGATGTCAGAAGTTTTTCCCATTTCTTTCAACATAAACAGAGAAATTATTCGCATTTATACATTGTTTGTTGCTTAAGTACCTTACACATAAACATATTTAAAAGTCTTCAAACCAAGCCACACAGAATTCCACACAAGAGCAAAAATGCATGTGGGACCAACTATAGGTATAAGCAGCTACGTGCCTCAGGCAAAATGCCCAAGGATCACTGAAAATCTGTTTCAGGTCTCAACACACTCAAGGAAAATTGTCAACTTTGATTGCCCCTCCACGAGCAAATCCCAGGAAGGAGGGTGCAGCAGACTGTGGGACCATTGACCAGAAACCAAACTGGGCTGGCCATATAAATACAGATAGTAGGAACTGCAGATGTTGGAGAATCTGAGATAACAAGGTGTAGAGCTGGATGAACGCAGCAGGCCGAGGAGCAGGAAGGCTGATGTTTCGGGCCTAGACTCTTCTTCAGAAGGGTCTAGGCCCGAAACGTCAGCCTTCCTGCTCCTCTGATGCTGCTTGGCCTGCTGTATTCATCCAGCTCTACACCTTGTTATCTCAGATTCTCTAGCATCTGCAGTTCCTGCTATCTCAGTCATAGAATCAAAGAGTTTTACAGTACCAAAGGAGGCCTCTTGACCCATCATATCTGTACCAGCTTCAAAAAGAGCTACCCAGTTTGTCCCATTCTCCAGCCCTCTAAATTCATCCCTTTCAAGTATATATCCAGCTCTCTTTTGAAATCTCGTATGGAATCCTCCCCCACCACTCTCCCAGGCAATGCATTCCAAATCCTAACAATTCTCTGAGTAAAGAAGTTTCTCCTCATCTCATTCCTAACTCTCTTGCTAACAATCTTGAAATTCGGACCCCCAGTTACTGACATAACTAGTGGAAACAGAATATCCTATTTTTCTCTGTGAAAATTGTTCATAATTTTGAACACCTCAATAACTTTACCCCTTCGTCTTCACTGCTCTAAGGAGATTAAGCTCAATTGATCTAATTTTCCTTGTGTCTAAAATCCCTTGTGCCTGGCATACCAGTCAAACGTTTGACTTCATGAGTTATCGACTCTGCTTGCTTCCAGTACACAGACGCCATGCCTACACTAGCACCCTGGCTGTCAGAATGGTGCACGAGCACGGCTAAAAGTGACTGCAAGTGACCTGGCTTGTTTGCAGTTTTGGTCTTTGGTGGCACCTGGATCTATCACACAACACAGCCTAATTTTCACAGCTTCTGGTTCTTAACATCCCTCTGACATGCCTTGGTAAAGTACTTACTTGTACCAAACTTTGCAATGGGTCAAGCAAGTTGCTCCCTATTACTTTTAAGAATGCCGCTATCAGACTCTCATTTAGCTGCAACATATTTGATTTAATACAGATATTTTATGATGAATAGCAGGAAAAACCTTCTTTCCATCATTGTTAAGTTTAATGTATGTTATCAAATCAGGAAATTGAGATCAAACTGAAATGCAGCACAAATTTACTTAACAATGAGCTGGCCAGGAAAGATTTGTTTGGATAATTGTTCTTATTCATTTCTAATATTTCCAGTGGTATGTGATAAGAAGTTTTTCAAATCAGACTTAAGTGCTGCAACAGCTCATTTGCCTTCTGAAAGTTTTTATTCATTATCTGTAAAATTTAGAGTACTTCAGAGTTGGAAATCAGAAATAAAACCAGAAGATTCTGAATAGTTCCTGTATGTTTTCCTTAATGTTTGTCTTGATCCCAGTACCAATTTATATACTATCATAGTTTATAATCAGGGTGGCACGGTGGCTCAGTGGTTAGCACTGCTGCCTCACAGCACCAGGGACCCAGATTTGATTCCACCTTCGGCTGACTGTCTGCATGTTCTCCCCGTGTCTGCATAGGTTTCCTCCGGGTGCTCTGGTTTCCCACCACAGTCCAAAGATGTGTAGGTTGGGTGGATTGGTGATGGGAAATGCAGGGTGGGATGCTCTCCAGAAAGTTGGTGTGGACCTATAGGCCAAAAGGCCTGCTTCCACACATAATTCAGAAGTTATGCTATGTGACTACGGGGTATTTTTTCTAAGGAGGCTTCAGAACAGCACTGGACTAGACTGTCATTTTGAATTTGAAAGCTCAAACATGCATATTGTTATATTGTTATATGACAAACCACATAAAAGATGAACTGCAGTTACCACTTTTTGGTTCTCAGTAACATCGGTCTCAGGCATGATGCACGTGTCTAAAAGATTACAATATAATTCTTTAAAAAGTTACTTCTTGAAGTAATATCTTACCCGCAATGCATGAAGAGAGAGCCTAAATTGTTCCTTTACTGTAGAATTTTAAAAGGCTATATAAACATTGCCTCTAGGTGGCACAAGGAGTGTACTTGTGTAAACACAAAGTCAATGTCATCCATAAGTGATGGGAACCAATGTCCTATTCAGATTTAATTCAGACCAGAAGTTGCTTCTTCAGGCGCTGAGGCCACCACATATTTATGAAGCCTGCTCACCTTCAGTGCTGTCTCAATTATCCTCATGCAGTTGGCTGTTTCTTATGGATTGAGGGATTGACGTGGTTGCCACTAACTGTAGCATCACATTGAGCATGATTAGTGCATGCTCTCAATTTGTATACTCTGTGCATAAGCTGCTGCTATCTCTCGCAGGTGGCTCCTGAGGGAGCACGGTGCACATTCTGTTTTATTGTGATGCGTGATATGAACCCTGCCGTTGAAAGGTGATGCAGCACGGGCCATTTGTCACCACTTTTCAACAGCTAATTCACGTGAAGTAAAGGTGGGACAGTCTGTGCATGCACTGATGCCAATGTCACTGCACATGCAACGTTGTGACATCAGCAGCGGCCACATCTCGTGGCATGTCATGGTCAGCTGATACCACTGGCCTTGTCACCAAGGCTATTTTGGTATTTGGAATGAACACTTTATTTTTTAAAAAGGATCCTTGCTGGATTAAAAATGGGGCCCACAGAACGGGCCAATTGACGGCTTCTAGAAATTTCCATCGATTTCCAGGACAAAAGTTAACTAACTCATGAGATAACAAAGTGTAGAGCTGGATGAACACAGCAGGCCAAGCAGCATCACAGGAGCAGGAAGGCTGACGTTCCGGGCCTAGAATCCCACCTCCCTTTTGTACGAATGCCTTTTGAGGGAGATAGTGACAGGAACACCACCATCTGCAAGTTCCCCTTTAAGCCGCTCACCATCCTGACTCAGAAATACGTCGCTGTTCCTACAGTGTTGCTGGATTAAAATCCTGGAATTCTCTCTCTAATAGCATTGTGTGTGTCCACCACACTAAATAGGCTGCAGCAGTGAAGTCTACACCCCGTGAATTAATGAGAAAAAAGGCTTATCGTCACATTTAACAATTGTGCACCGGAAGCACTCCCAGGCAATGTGCAATATCTTCATATCTCCTCTTGAGCACTTTGTAACAGTGAGCTGGTTTATGGGGTCACACAGGATGGACCTCACTTTGGTGGGTATGTCAGTTGAGGAGGAGGCCTCAATCTTTCTAGTTGAGATGATCTATGCCTGAATGATGCCAGACACAGTATTCTTGCAGACTGCAAAACTAAAGAAGTAGACAGTGTTCTGGACTAATTAGTGAGACAATGAAGAAAGGAAAATAATAGCGCAAGAAATCAAAGTTAGGCGATGGCAGAAACAGGCAGGGAGAAAAACACTTAGGAATACACCAATAATCAAAACTAATTATTACAAAGATAGCAAAAAGACAAAACTACAGGCTAAGTATCTGAAGTTCAAAGCACTCATAACAAAGTAAATGATTGATAGTCCATGTTAAAATAAATAAACATGATTTGATAACTATCATGTCTTTAGAATGCCAAGGATTGTGCCCTGGCTATTGAGGGGAGTGTGACATTCAAGAAAAATGGGCAGCTAGATAAAGGTGGAGGGATGCATTCTTAATCAAGGATGGCATTTGTTCAACAATTAGAAATGACTTTGGTCACAAGACCAAGATGTGGAAAGAATTGGTTTGGGTGGAGATGATTAAGAACAGGAATTAATAGAAAGAATTCACTAGTGCAGGCAAGAACTTCCTGCCCACTCCTCCCCATAGTATTCAACATCATGCTATTGGAAAAATGAGCACACACATGTAAATAAGCTAAGAATCATCTGATACTGTGGAGAAACTTGATCTATGCCCAGTAGGAAGTGAATTCCACTTCTAGGCCTGCATTTGGGCTGGGACTTCATAATGGAAGACATGGTTGCCATGAGATGAGGGATATTTCTGCTGACCTTGGCTGCTGATTCCCTTCATAAACCAAAGCAATCGAGGCCAACAGCTTTACAATGTGACCAATCATTGGCATGCTGCTGGTATGCTCAAGGTGCCCGGACAAAAGAAATGCTGTCCTCAAGCTTGTGCCAGTTGGGATGCCCCAAATGATCATAATTCGCTTTGCTATGCAGAAAATAAACAGCCGAGAGATTTGGACTTGCTGGAGATGCAAGGTTTAGGCAGAGCTGAGTCTCATTCTAAGGAGGAGGATGCTGCCTTTAGAAGCCATTGTGATCAACATGCTCTTTATCAACTGTCTGTTTATCCTCTGATGTCTATGCGTAGCCCTAAACTATCATGTGTTGTATATGTTTCCTCTCTGTTCAGCTATGATAGACAAATAATGAGGACAATGCACCATCCACTGCTTACATGGCTGTATGGAATCTAAGTTCCCTTATAATGCAAGGTTTATTTTGGCTTTCACCACTGGAACAATTTTACGTCTTGTATTTTTCCATATAACCAGCTACATGTCCTCCTATTTCCTTGTCCCTATGTGGTGCATGGCCTATTGCTCAAGTAGATGTACAGACCAGCTGCCCCGACCCTTCTCCTGACTCCTGAGATAATCTTGTTCAATGACCTCTGGGGTGTGGAGCCCATGAGGGTTTTGCACCCCCCACCCCAACAACCCTCAGAAATGCAGGGGCAGAATGTATACTTCAGCATTCAGCATTCAGTTCAATCACATAAAATTATTTCTTTGCATGATTTTTCCAGTCTTGCTGATTCTTGATTGCTGGGTTGGAAGTGATCTTGTCAATTGTTTGGAAAGATGTGAATTGATGGGGTTGCTAGTTCAAAGGGTAGGTGTTGCTTTGTGCCAGTGGTACAAAATTTGGTATTCATGGCACAGAAATACCGGGAAATAGGTAATCAACTATTCATAATTAATTTTAAGATAATTTATTGCAGAGCAGCGGTTTAGATATGATACATTTGACACTGTAGCCACTGTTATACACAATTATTCAGTCATGGGATGTAGGCATCACTGGTTGGGCAATAGCTCTTGCCCATCCCTCATTGCCCTTGGTGGTGGTGAGCTACCTTTTCGAATGAATATGTATGGCTAGCCCAGTTCAGTTTCTGGTCAATAGTAACCCACAGGATGTCGTTTGGTGTTGCTAGCATGGACTTATGTTCTTAAGGACAAGATTGGTTGTCCATCCCTAATTGCCCTAGAACAGAGAAGCTTGCCCCATTGTAGAGGGTAGTTAATAAGAGAACCACAGTACTATGGATATGGAATCGCGTAGACCAGAACAGGTAAGGATGGTAAATTTCCTTCTCTAAAGGATATTAGTGAACCGGAGACGTTTTTACAATGGTGGATAGTTTCTGGTCACCGTTACTGAGACTAGCTTTATAATTCCTGACTTATTAACTGAAGTTAAATTCCACCAGCTGCCCTGGTGGGGTATGAGCTTCTGTCCTTAGCACAGATCTCAGTTCCTGAATTATTAGTCTGAACTATTAGTCTTGTGATACTGCAGCTATGCATCCATTTTCCTTCCATATAGAAAGAGAAGGACGTGTTTATTGAATCAGAGATAGTAGGAACTGCAGATGCTGGAGAATCCGAGACAACAAGGT
>NW_025976545.1:0-7380 GCF_021869965.1 Rhincodon typus | reverse complement strand
CTCGTCCCTGCCTCCCTAACCTGTTCTTCCTCCCACCTATCC
Organism: Rhincodon typus; assembly: GCF_021869965.1. NCBI lineage: Eukaryota > Metazoa > Chordata > Chondrichthyes > Orectolobiformes > Rhincodontidae > Rhincodon > Rhincodon typus. The sequence goes on along the minus strand of NW_025976545.1, from coordinate 7,338 downwards.
CCTCCTCCCACCTCAAGCCGCACCTCCATCTCCTACCAACCAACCTCATCCCGCCCCCTTGACCTGTCCGTCCTCCCTGGACTGACCTATCCCCTTCCTAACTCCCTACCTACACTCACCTTTACTGGCTCCATCCCCGCCTCTTCGACCTGTTTGTTTCCTCTCCACCTATCCTCTCCTCTATCCCTCTTCTATCCGCCTCCCACTCTCTCCCTATTTATTTCAAAACCCCCTTCCCCTCCCCCTTTTCTGATGAAGGGTCTAGGCCCGAAACGTCAGCCTCTCTGCTCCTATGATGCTGCTTGACCTGCTGTGTTCATCCAGCCCTGCACCTTGTTGTCTCGGATTCTCCAGCATCTGCAGTTCCTATATCTCTAGTCTTGGACGTTAGCTTACTTTCTCTCTATGGATACTGCCTGACACACTATGATTTCTAAAATTTTTTGTTTTCAGTACAGATTCCAGCATCTGCAGTAATTTGCTCCTACATTTCAGATTATGTTGATTATAACTTAATTCCATTGTATCCTGGGAATTATACGCATGTCTGATTTTATATTTCAAAGTAAAATTTTTTTGAAGTGAGGAGGGAGTGTAATATATCATATTAGCTGAGCAATTGGTTATACTGCCGTCTCTGATGTTTCTCTGGAAGATATAAATGATCTATTTCAGCAATGACTGAACATGTATTGGTCTTTGTGCAATTAAATAAGAAATCAGCTGCTTTAAATGACCATAACTTTTTAACTCTTCATTTTCCTTCTCACGTTTATAATGATCTGATTGTAACCTGATGATCTGAAGTCATAAGCATTCAGAGATGGAACTGCTGGAGTCTGTAGAGCTGGAGGAACACAGCAGGCCAGGCAGCATCAGAGGAGCAGGAAAGCTGACGTTTCGGGTCTGGACCCTTCTTCAGAAATGGAGGAGGAGAAGGAGGCTCTGAAATAAATAGAGATGGGGAGAGGTGATAGAAGGTGGATAGTGGAACAGATAGGTGGAGAGAAGATGGATAGGTCAAGGAGGTGGGGATGAAGCTAGTCAAGGTGAGTGTAGGTAGGAAGTTGGGGATTGGGGTTGGTCAGTGAGGAGGGAGGGGCGGATAGGTGGGAGGGAAGACGGACAGGTCAAGGAGGTGGGGATGAGAGATGGGGCTGGTCTTGGGGCAAGTTTGGGGGTGGGGAGATTTTGAAGCTGGTAAAGTCCACATTGAGACCATTGGGTTGTAGGCTCCCGAGGCGGAATATGAGGTGCTGCTCCTCCAGTTTCCAGGTGGAGTCACTGTGGCACTGGAGGAGGCCCAGGATGGACATGTCGTCCAGGGAGTGGGAGGGGGAGTTGAAGTGGTTCGTGACTGGGAGGTGCAGTCGTTTGTCGTGAACCGAGCGCAGGTGCTTTAGACCTTTTTACTGTCACACAATTTCCCACATTGCAATTAATTGATGACGTGAGTGTTTGAAGTGAATGGCAATGTGACTAAATTAAAATTTTATTCATAAACAGTAAATTGGAGAAATAAACTGTGTCATTGTCTGGTAATTTGGAAATGGGAAATAGATCACAAATAATTGGGGCAGGCCATGTTTACACAATGCAATAATTTTGTTAGCTTTTTTAATGCTTCAGCGTTGTCCAATTAGATTCCAGGAAGTTCCACCATAAATTAAAATCCTCCAAAACAAACAAACTAAATTCAGGCGTGACTCCTGGACTATCCATCTCTGGAAAATTTCAGGCTTATATTCCCTCCTGATTTAATGGTTACCCTGTTTTTGGTGTAACATACCTGGATGAGGGATGATAAAGAAAATAATTGACAGCAAGGTCCTCTGATGAAGCACAGACAGCCAAAGTTCTTATGGCGAATTTGCAAATGTTCTCATTTGACGTCTTCATGGAGTTTCTAGACTGTAAGCCAAGCAGTTTCAAAACTGGCCACCAGCTCCCTCAATGACTGAGTTCTTTAAAGCCCAATTAGCTGAGGAATGGAGTGCAGAAATATGTCAGTCTGTACTCTTACCTAAGCCTGAATCTTGTTACGCCTGATAGCCAGGCAAGGGTCTCCAGATGGGAATCCCCCTAAAGGTTGTCCTCCAAGGCGATAATCTGTGAACTGGCCTTCCTTCTTTACTCAACACCTCGGTGCATGGTTAATTTAGGAAAAGCGTCCCTTCTTTTGTAGAGACCTCTTCTCAATCCGAATCCTTTTCAAAAGGAGCTGAATTAAACAGGATTTATTGAGTTGAAAAAGGGTGAGTTTATCAGCTACTGAAGAGAAAAGGAGATAGAAATGTAAGTTAAAGAAGTAGAAGCGTGCTTACGGCAGGTATCAGGTAGAAAGCACAGTTGGGAACGACGCTGAACGTAAAGGATTCAGAAGATAGGTGTTAAAGCAAATGCAAGAAACAAAAAGTAGCTATGAAAAAAGACTGGAAGCTTACATAAATAAAATGCCAAAGTCTTCTAGAGGCATAGAGACACAGAGTTATACAGCATGGAAACAGACCTTTTGGTCCAACCAGTCCACATTGACCATAATCCCAAACTACACTAGACCCATCTGCCTGCACTTGACCCTCATCCATCCAAATATTTCTAATTCATGTACCTATCCAAACGTCTTTTAAATGTTGCAACTATCACTTTTTCTGGAAGTTCATTGCATAGACGAACCACTCTGTATAAAAAAAATTGCCCCTCATGTCTTTTTGAATGATATTTCTCCTCTCGCCTTAAAAATATGCACCCTAGTCTTGAAATTCCCAACCCTTAGGAAATGATACCTGCCATTCATCTTATCTATATCCCTCATTATTTTATAAACTTCAATAAGGTCATCCCTCAACCTCATACGCTCCAGTGAAAAAAGCCCCAACCTATCCAGCCTAATCTTATAACTCAAGCCTTCTATTTTCAGCAAAATCCTGGTAAATCTCTTCTGAACCCTCTCCAGCTTAATGATATCCTTCCTATGTCAAGGCGACCAGAACTGTACAGAGTACTCCAGCAACATCCTGGTAAATCTCTTCTGAACCCTCTCCAGCTTAATAGTGTCCTTCCTATAGTTGGGCAACCAGAACTAGATAGGATACTCCAGAAGAGGCCTCACCAATGTCTTGCACAACCTCAACTCACTGTCCCAACTCCTATACTCAAAGATCTCAGCATTGAATGCAAGTGTGCTAAGTGCCTTCTTAACCACCCTGTCTATATGTGAAGCAAACTTCAAAGAATTAAGTACCTGAACCCCTAGCCCTCTCTGTTCTATAACACTACTCAAGTCCCTACTTTTAATTGTATAGTCCTGCCTTTGTTTGTTTTACCAAAATGCAATACCTCTATACAATCATCAATAATAAAAGGGTGGTCAGAAGAGGAGTAGGCTGATTAGAGACCATACACATAAAAACAAGAGGCATGGCTGAAGTGTTAAATGAGTACTTTACATCTTTCTTTACTTAAAAGATATCTGCTGCCTACCCCATAGTGACAGAGGAGGAAACTCAGACACTGGTAAGGTTAAAATTGAACAGGAGGTGGGTTAGGATTAGTTATCAATGTGTAAAATTGAAAAGACACTGGGACCAAATGAAATGTATCTCAGAATAATGAAGGAAATTAGAATAGAAATTTAAGAGACACTATTAATTATCCTTCAATCTCCCCTGACTTCAGGGATAGTGAGAGCATTGGAGAATTGCAAACGTTGTAAAAATACTTTGCAAAGATTGGCCGAGAAATTACACCCAAGTCCGTTTAACTTCAGTGATGAGGAAGCTTCTAAAATCAATTAGTTGGGATCAAATTAATAGTTGCATGAAAAATGTGGATTAATTCAGAAGAGTCAGCCTGAATTTGTTTTAGGAATATTAACTTTCTGGAGTTTCTCAAAGAGTAACAGTGTGGTTGATAAGGAGAACGCTGTTGATGTGTTGTTCATGGATTTCAAAGACGCATACAATGATGTTCTACACAACAAGGAAAGTGGTAGATCATGCACTAAAAGGGACAGTAGCAACACGGATGTAAAATTGGCTGAGGGTTAGAAAACAGAGACTAATGATCTATGGTTTTTTTTGGGATGGAGGAAGGTTGGTATTGGAATTCCTGAATGTTATAATTCTGATTATAACTCTGCTTTTCCTAATATATGTAACTGATCTAAATATTGGTCTGGAGGGGACAATTTCAAAGTTTGCAATGTCACAAAATTTATGAAAATTGTGTACTGAGGGGAGGACAGGGCAGAAGGTAATGTTGGCACATTGGAGTGGGCAGGTAGGTAGCAAATGAAGTTCAAGGTGAGAAGTGTGAGGTACAGAGAATATGGAGAGACAGTATAAAATAAAGGAAATCATTCTAAAGGATGTGCAAAAACAGAAGATCTAGGTGTGTATGCATAAAAGACATTAAATGTGGCAGGACAGGTAGAGAGAGCTGCAACATTCTAGGCTTCATTAATAAGTGCACAGAGTACAAAGGTAAGGAGGATATGATGACCTTGTATAAGATTCTGGTTAGACATCAGCTAGAGTATTATATAAAGTTCTGGGTATCTCACTGGGAAGGATGTGAACGTTTTGGAGAAAGTGCAGAAAAGGGGTATGAGAATGATTCCAGGGATGAGAAACTTCACTTATGAGTCTAGACTGGAGAAGTTGGGACTGTATTCCTTAAAGAGGAGAAACAAAGGAACTGCAGTAAGCCATTCAGCCCCTCAAGCCTGTTCCACAATTCGATGAGACCATAGCTGATCTGTGGCTTTTATCCAAGTGCCTGCCTTTGCCACAGCATCAAAATGTGAGGTGAGAACAGACTTTTTCCCAGCGAATAAATGGTAACGTCTCCATCGTCCAAGGGGACCATAGGCTGCTCTCTCATTTGAGTGAGAGAGAGAGAGAGAGAGAGAGAGAGAGATGGAATGTACTATTGGAAAGTGTGGAGCAAGAAGGTTCAATTATGGTATTCAGAATGGAATTAGATGATTGTATTTGTATTTGAATAATGTGCAGCATTCCACAGAAAAGGTAGGAGATTCACACTAAGTGAAAATGCTCAAATGGATAGTGCAAACATGATGGGCTGAATGGTCTCCTTCTGCACCACAACAGAGGGGCAGCATGGTTAATGCTGGGACTTGGGTTCGATTCCACCCTCGCGTGACTGTCTGTGTGGAGTTTGCACATTCTCCCCATGTCTGCGTGTGGGGTTTCCCACACAGAGATACTGTTTGGAGGGTCAGTGTGGGCCAAATGGCCTGCTTCCACACTGTAGTGGTTCAATGATTCAATGGTTCAATGAACAGTTCTGGGATAGACACAGCTTAGCAATGTGAATTGAGTGAAAAGATAAATTTTAAGGAACTAATTTAAGAAAGCTATTATGAGGGGTTATAGTTTTAAAGTGAGTGGAGGTAGATATAGGGGAGACGTCAGAGGTAGGTTCTTTACTCAGAGAGTGGTAGGGACGTGGAATGCATTGCCGGAGAGGGTAGTGGAGTCGGCCTCATTGGGGGCATTTAAGCGGCTATTAGATAGGCATATGGATGATAGTATAAGGTAGGGGTGGAGGTTAGATAGACCTTAGGTTTAGGGTAAAGGTTCGGCACAACATCGTGGGCCAAAGGGCCTGTACTGTGCTGTACAGTTCTATGTTCTATGTTCTAAATCAGACTTTAGATTCTGTCAAGAGTAAGTCAAGACCTGTCAAGACCTGGGTTCGATTCCACCCTTAAGCGACTGTCTGTGTGGAGTTTGCACATTCTCCCTGTGTCTGCTGGGTTTCCTCTGGGTGCTCCGGTTGCAAAGATGTGCAGGCTAGGTGGATTGGCCATGCTAAATTGCCTATAGTGTTCAGGGATAGATAGATAGATTAGGGGGGTTATAGGGGGTGGGTCAGGGTGGGGTGCTCTGAGTGTCTGTGTAGACCTGTTGGGCTGAAGGGCCTGTTCCCACACTGTAGGGATTCTATGAAATGTTCAAACATTGTGGCTGTTAAATTGGATGATAGTAGAAGCAGTGACATTGATTTCAAGGGTCTTGGCTCTGCAGTTTGCTGATGGGTTTTGTCCTGTTTCCTTCCTGTTGGTGATTTCACTGGCTGGCCTGGTTCGCAGCACTCTGAGTGAGAGAGAATCATTCTTTAACTTCAGCGCAGACGTGTCTGTTGCTGCTGTTAAAGCTGTCATCTTCATGACACGCAACTCCTCACGAGCACATCAGCACACTGCCACACACAGATAAGAGGTTGCAGTTGGTTTTCAAACATTTTTTTGTATATCCTCTGGAAGAGTGATACATCAACATGTTGGCAATTTGGAATGTAATCATAGGATGTGGTTTTCTACTGAGAGTGATATTCAGCCCCGTATTACCTCTCTCTTTCAAGTTTGTTTGAAGTTGCTCCAAAACTTTACTGGTCTGTTATTCTGTCACTTCATACAAAGCCAGACTGCCGTTGAATTTATGAGTTGAAATTAACAGTTCAATACGTCCGTTATGACAATGTCAACTGGGTTGTAATTGGGAATTTTCTTTTGCAGAGGTCTTGCTTTCCAGAGTCCCTGCATTAAGTGCATATCCATAGTTTGTAGATATAGATAATCAGCATTGTGCTAGGTATGAAGACCCACACAGTGGAAGGTTTATTGAGCCATTCTAGTTTCAGAAATGAAGATTAACCACAAGAGTGTGGTACCAGAGGATAACTTGCTCCTTTGGGACTGTACCTCAGTGAACAGATGATTCCCATAGGAAATGAGGCAAGATAATTTTGGCAGGAAGAGAGTGAGGTGAAAACATGTAAAACCACTGGAGCCTGCAGAATAAGACAGCTTACAAGGATAAGTAGAGACTAAGTAATGAAATAGCCTCTACATCGTGGTTTGGCTTGTGTAATGGAAATGGAGTAAGCAATATACATTCTGGTGATTTCCTTTAAGGACAGGGAGTATTTGTGATTAATTAGCTGGGCTTAAGGGAAGTGGGTCTAAACCTCAGAAAGAACAAGCTAAATTGTGTTTCTCATTCAATCACAGAATTTCACAACAGTTTTGAAAAAGTTTTTCACCCTGTCACATTTCCTGAAGCCTGTCTCGAATACTCTTATATTTTTCTCAAGTAGTCCTATACAAATGCTGTTATGAATTATACATCCTCTGCTCTCTCTGGGACGATTTTCAATCTTCTAATGACAGTGTTTAAAAAAATGTTCTTCCAGCAGTTTCATTTATCCCTATAGTGACCATCTTAAAGTCACGAAAACCAAAGAACTGCGGATGCTGTAAATCTTTAAACACTGTCATTAGAAGATTGAAAATCGTCCCAGAGAGAGCAG
>NW_025976544.1:0-7381 GCF_021869965.1 Rhincodon typus | reverse complement strand
CTCTGTTTTCTCCTTCACAGATGCTGCCGGACCTGCTGAGCTTTTCCAGCAACTTTGTTTTTGTTCCTGATTTACAGCATCTGCAGTTCTTTGGTTTTTATACAATAAATGGTAGAACAGGCTCGAGGGACTGAATGGCCTACTTCTGCTCCTAATTCATATGTTCTTATGCTTAAGGTCTGCTGCTCTTACTGTTGTGTGCAGCATCTTCCCCACTCACTCTCAACACCCACAACCTCCCACACCATTAAACCTGCATAGGCTTCGTACTGCTTCCTCCCTACTTCAGCAGACCTCACTGCCTATTGCTCAGCTGCATCAGCAGTAACAGTCATGTCACCATTTTCATCTCACACGATCATTCCCTCTCTCTTATTGCCTCTAGCTGGGCAAATATTACCCAGAGGGTGGATAGGTGCCAGACATTAAGCTTCTCACCCCATAAAAAGAGAGAGAACACCCCAGACTGCCCTCTTTGGAGCCACAGAACAGACTGTGACCCACTCCCCAGACTGCAGCAGCATTGAGATCTCCTCAACCAGAGGCTTGACTATGTTCCATTCCCTGAATTGGTACAAGAGGCTGCCCTTGACTTACTCTGCTATGACCTCCTGACTGATTTGTGCCTCCATGGACTTTGGTGAGGACTGTGATTTTAAGATGCGGGCATGATATTAGAATTGATCTTTAAAGAGATTATAGTGGCAGACTTAGAAAGTCTCAAGTTAGATGGAAAGAAGTAGCATGGTTTTGTGAAAGTGAAATCATATTTAGCCAATTTATTACACTTCTTTGAAAGAATGCCATGTGCAGACAGTAGGGAGCCTATTGAAAGATAGTACATGAATTTTCAGAAAGTATTTTACAAGTTCCACATCAAAGATTATTGCAGAAAATAGAAGTTCACAGTGTAGGATATAACATTTGGAGTGGATAGAAGATTGATTGGCTGGCAAAAAGCAGAGAGTATGAATAAATGAATCTTTGATTAACAGGATCTGATTAATGGAGTCCTGTACAGTCTGTGCTGCCACGTCAATCTTTTACAACTTACCTCAATGACTTAGATAAAGGAAGTGAAGGCATGGTAGCAAAATTTGCAGATAACACAAAGCTAGATGGGAAAGTATGTTGTGAAGAGGAAGGAGTTTGTAGATAGATATAGTTAGGTTGAATTATTGAGCAAAAGTCTGGCATGGGGAGTACAATATGGGAAAATGTGAAATTGTTTGTTTGGATGGATGGGAAGAATGAGTAAGAAGAGTATTACTTTAACAGAGAATGACTGAAAATTCTAAGTGGCAGAGGGAATTGGGTATTTTGCTGCATGAGAAACAAAAAGATTTGTATGCAGGTATGGCATGTAATCAAAGAGGCTAATAGTGTGCTACCCTTTATTACAAGAAAGATTGAACTTAGCTTAAAGATGTCATGTTTTGATTATATAAGGCATTGGAAAACCATTTCAAATCTGTGTGTAGTTTTGGTCTCCTTATTTAAGTAAGAATATAAATGTATTGGTGACTCAGAAACAGATTAAAAGGGATACCTTACTTTTCTCAAAGGATACCCCTGGCTGTCTACCTGAATCCATAAGATTTCATTCTTCTCTCATCTTGCCAGGGCTATCATGACCCACAACATCAGAAGAGATGCATATTATATTGAAGTTCACAAATCTGTGGGAGCAATGTCTGTCTCACTATAAACATGTTGTGATGACTTCCTGGAAAACAGATATTCACCTGCATGATGCAGTGCACTGACAAGCCACACATTAAGGGAATGAAACCATTTCCTGTTAAAGATCACTGAGTTTACATGAGGAGCTCCTATGGCCTAATGTGCATAGTAATAGCTCTCTGGTCTTCTCTGAAAATAGGGTATGATACATTGTCATTGCTCAGAGCGTATACAGCTTCACATTACCTCCCTTACACACAAGTACATAGAGAATCATGGCATGTGGCTGAAGTCACCTGTCAAAGCCCGAATGTTCAGCAGCACAAATGATTAAATGCTCCTGTGACTTTGACTGTCTCAGGTAATTATATCTTGGCTGTGATGTTCGATCTGAGCCTTCATTTCACAAGGTCACATAGCTCTGTAATGACCACCTTGGTGAAGCACAGTTTCCTCAAGTGTCATGTGAAACCCATGAGGTATAAGGGAGGGAAGAATTTAAAACAATCAATATTAGTTGGGAAAATATACCAGGAAAGCCATTTGTTTTAGGATATTTTGGTAATTCTCAAAATAACAAATGGGAACAAGTGGAGTGCGGCAGGGATCGGTGCTGGGCCCTCAAATATTTTCAATCTTTATTAAGAGTTTGGATGTCAGCACTAAAAGTATTGCAGCCAAATTTGTTGATAATACAAAAATAAATGGGGTAAGTAAGGGCACAAAGCATCTGTAAATGGATTTAGATTAAGTAAGTGGCAAAAACTTGGCAGATGGTGTTTAATGTGGAAAATGTGAGGTTGACAACTTTGTCAGGAAGAATAGAAAAACAGAGTATCATTGAAATGGAGAGAGATTGCAGAATGACATATTATTGAGGGACTGGAATATCCTTGTGCAGGAATTACAAGAAGTTTGCAAATAGGTATTGCAAGTAATTAGGAAGGCAAATGGAATGTACGTACTTATTGTAAAGAGGAATGGAGAATAAAACTAGGTAATACTTGCTACAACTGTCCAGGTTAATAGTGAGACTTCATCTAGAATATTGTATACCATTTTGCCTATCTTACCTAAGAGGGATAAATTTGCCTTGGCAGCAGTTCAGAGAAGTAGCTGATTCCTTGAGGATGTTTCCCCTCATAGGGTAACTAGAACTAGGGGTTACAGTTTAAAATGAAGAATCCTCCATTTAAAACTAAGATGAAGACAAAGTTCTTCTCTCAGAGGGTTGTCTGTATTTGGAATTCTCTTCCCCAGAGAGCAGTGGAGGTTGGGTTGTTGAATGTTTTAATGCTGTATTTGCTAAATGTGTGATCTACAAGAGAATCAGGGTTATGCTGATGGGAGGGTGGGTGAAGTCTGGGGACAGAAAGGATTTTGGGATGATTCCACTTCAAATTAGTGATGATCTTACTGAATTGCAGAGTAGACTCAATGGCTTATTCATGCTTTTAATTCTTAGGTTCATGTGTAGAAGTAATGTTCTCTGAATATCCATTGTGGCTAAAGTTTCCTTCTGAATGTTCTCTTCACCCTCCTGTCTATCTTTCCTTGTAATGATTCAAATGCTGCTTTGTCTGCATCCAGTCAATCTCCTTCTCCTATTCCCCAGATAAAACAAGACAGGTATCAAGCAAAATGCCCATGGCCAAACATTCTCTTTTCCTCATGATGAGACCAATGAAATGTCCGAAAAGGAACATAGAACATAGAACATAGAACATTACAGCGCAGTACAGGCCCTTCGGCCCTCGATGTTGCGCCGACCTGTGAAACCAATCTGAAGCCCATCTAACCTAAACTATTCCATTATCATCCATATGTTTATCCAATGACCATTTAAATGCCCTTAAAGTTGACGAGTCAACTATTTTTGCAGGCAAGGCATTCCACGCCCTTACTACTCTCTGAGTAAAGAACCTACCTCTGACATCTGTCCTATATCTATCACCCCTCAATTTAAAGTTATGTCCCCTCGTGCTAGCCATCACCATCCGAGGAAAAAGGCTCCCACTGTCCACCCTATCTAAGGTTTCAAGGGGACTCATTTTAAGTGAAATCCTAAGAGAGTGTTCTGAATAACTATTGCTGAACTATTGCTATTTCAAAAAGTCTCCAGATATGTCTCAAAAAACGTCACAGTATGGTAATATCTCAATCACCAAATGAACACTGAAAGCTAAGTATGGCTTTAACAGTGGTAGAAATTTTGATCATTGACTTGAATGCTCCTGTTTAGCTGGTTGCTGTTGTCTGAGATAGCTACATGAATTGTTATCCACCAAAAGAGTGCGGAGCTTTATTTAATGAGGGCTTTCAGGCAATTGAATTGCCTGTGAGTTCCCAACAACCCTTTTGACAGCAGTTGCCCTGAGTATTGGTCTTGATCCTTTTACCAAGATGGTATCTTCTGCTAAATCCAGGCTAAAGCAGCATTAGACCTTAACTTGGCCATCTGTTAAACTTAAAGTACTATCCAAAATGATATAATGTTCTCTCACAAAAGCTGTGAAAGTAGGATCACTACTGAATTTGAGCCCTCAATCCTGCCTTCATCTCTTTTTAAATCCAAGACTCCTTTCACGAAAATAACTTATTTTTGAAACAATAATTAAAATCCAAAACAGCATGGGTTAATCCTAGATAAATAGATCGAGTACACCCTGCATATTTCAAACGGATGCCCTGTACTATTTCCATAAACTGTCTGTTGAAGCAACCCAGAGTTATCTTCTATGAATAAGTTCATTTTTATGATCACTCAAGTGAGTTTGCAGCTTTCAAAATTTGCACATGGTTTCTTTCAAACAACAGCTCCAAAAATGATTTTGCCAAGTAGGTATTGGTGAATATTATTCTGAAGTTGAAATAAGAGATCATCATCTTAGTAACTGCAAGGGTTGGAATGCTTCACTCCCAATTAAAAGCTAATGTTTCAAGCAGAGCTGTGTGTAACTTGAACTTAGCTTCACAAAGTACACTTGGAAATTATTAGTTAGGACTGCGGATGGAACATCATATTAAAAAGTCTGTGAAGAGGAGGACACAAGAGGAGGTGATGTACATCAGTTTGCTCTGTCAGATCCATATAGCCTTAATGTGGACCACATACTGTGCATGAGTTTTGAGGATATGATGATTTTGGATTTAAGACTTTGATAAATATTCTAATCCTTTATCTTTCTGCCAGAAAGATTGAAGCAGTAATAGTTAATAAACATTATGCAAGATGTCTGCTTTAGTATAATTATCCAATTAAATTGACAAATTAGAGGTATGTTTGAGAGACAAGTATAAGTTAAAGTTAAGGTCAAAAATCACACGACGCCAGGTTACAGTCCAATAGTTTTATTTGAAGACACAAGCTTTTGGAGTCTCGCTCAACCTGAAGAAGGCAGTCATAGTTAACAGTAATTTGCAATACCAACTTTGAAGCTGATTGAGTTTAGAGACTTTTCTTGAAATTATAGAATCACAGTGTAACAATGCAGAAGGAAGTGGCCTATTGAGACTCTGTCAGCTTTCTGCAAGAGCAATCCAATTGATCCCACTCCTCTGCCTTTTTTCCTCAATACTGATGTTTTTTCCTTTCATGCACTTATCTAATTCCCTAATTGAAAGTCACAATTGAATCTTCCTTCACCACACTCTCAGGCAGTGCATTCAAGATCTGATGACTCCTTGTGTAAAAATATTCTTTTTGAAGCTGTCTTCAGCCAGCTGCCTTAAACGTGGCCCTAATGGTTCTCAAGTCTTCCACTAATGGGAAGAGTGTCCCTCTACCTACACTGTCTTGACCCCTCATAATTGTGAACATGCCTATAAAATCTCTGCTCAAGTCTCCTTCTATTATCTGAGTAGAACAACATAAACTTTTCTGATTTAGGCACACAGCTGTCACCCTTATTCTGGAAACATTTTTGTAATGTTTCTCTACATCTTATCTAAAGTCCTAATTCTCTTCCCCGAATTTGACACAATGTTCAAAATGATGCTTAATTTGTGCTTTACAAAGGTTCACTACAACTTCCTGCTTTTATATTCTCTGCCTCTAATTATAAAGTCTAGGGTCCAGTACGCATTTTGAATTTCTTTCTCAACCTGTTCTATTACCTTCAATGATTTGTGCTCACATAGCCCCAGGTTCCTATGTTCTTATACTCCTTTTAGAAATATATCCTTTAGATTATTTTGTTTCTTGTGATTTGTCCTGTACCGCTTTGCACTTCTCTGCGTTGAATTTCATCTGCCACATGTCCACCCAGTCAATCAATTTGTCTACATCTTCTTGAAGGCTATTACCATTCTTCTCAATGTCATTTTACTTTGAAATTTGTATCATCCATACATCTTGAAATGTTAGCTTACAAGCCTAAGTTTAAATCTTTAATACATATCATGAAAATAGCACTAACCCCAAAAGAGTAACATTGTAGATATTTCTGTTCAACCTGTTCAGAAATTTTGGAGCCGGTGGTATTTGAACTCAGGCCTCCTTGCTGAAGGGAAGGTATACGGCCACAGAATCACAAGAGCCTTGTAAACAGCATTGTAAATTTGCTCTGACCTGAAGCATGATCAATTTAGCCATTTTTGTATTCTGGTGTAACTGCCTTTTTTTCCCTATTGTTGCCACCACTGAATGAATAACTGGTGGGGGCAGGGGTTTAACAGGACTAGATAGATAGATGGATAGGATAGAATGAAAAGAGTAAATCGTTCTTGATGTTGAAGATAGAGAAAAAGCTAACCTTTGCACACCTTTGTATTTATCTACAGAGTTGCACATGACAACCATGCTCCTCCTAACACAACAACTACAGTCTTAAATTATAAGTCACCATAGTTCTACTGTCTTCATAGAAACAGAGGCACAAATAGTGATGAGTTTAACCTGAAGGTCACCACACCTTAGGTTAGAAGTGAGGTTGAGAAGGCAGGGCCATGACGGTAACCTCAAAGGGTGAGGAAATGATCATGTGCAGGTGGTATCACTGGGCTGCCCAACTAACTGAGCTAATCGATCCCTTTTAGTTTGTGCATATATGGGCTCTAATAAATTCCCAGGATTCTTGTGGTTTGATAGTAATATCCCTGCTTCAGGGTCAGAAATTCTGTGCTCGATCCCATACCAGAATTCGTTGTCCATGCAAGATACATTCAAAATTGGCCCAGTAGATTGATTGATTGTCAAAAATGGATGCTTTCAAAATACCTGATGACAGGCAATAAGAATGGGACAGTTTCCTGGTCAGCCATCCCAGAAAAGGCATTTGCATATCACTGCAATATTTGGCCCATAAGCATGGACTAATCCTCTGGATGTCCTTAGTCCAACCACTGGGAATAAGCATGGACTAATCCTCAGGATGTCCATAGTCCAACCACTGGGAATAAGCATGGGAGAAAGGACAGGCAGATAGTGAATGCCTGGTGGTGTAGGCAGGTAAAGTGGCAGATGCAGTTCAACATGTGGATTTTTGTGGAATTCTCCTGACATACCTACTGATGTCTGAAAAATGACATGACACTCATTGTACTTAGATCTGACTGTTTGGGATTTCTGATATAACAATGTCAATGGCAGCATGGGGCAGCCCATCCCAGATTTCAGTGTCAACAAGGTGCAGGGCTGGATGAACACAGCAGGCCAAGCAGCATCACAGGAGCAGAGAGGCTGACGTTTCGGGCCTAT
>NW_025976543.1:0-7381 GCF_021869965.1 Rhincodon typus | reverse complement strand
AAAGTGCTTATCTCTCTCAAATAAGCATGTTAGTCTAACCAACATCAAAACTTGAGTTATGTTGTGAAGTTCAGATTTTGGTCTTCTAAAGTGCTTATCTCACTGAAATAAGCATTTAAGTCAAACCAGCATCACACACCGAGTGTTTTGGTGAAGTTAAGTTTTTAGTCTTCTTCTTTGCTTATTTACCTGAAATAAGCACGTTAGTCAAAATAACATCAAAAGTTGAGTCATTTGGTAAAGTTCAAATAAATGTCTACTGAAGTGCTTGAGTCGCTGATGTTAGCATTTTAATCCAACCAGCATCAAAAATTAAGTCATTTTGTGAAGTTGAGATTTTCAATTTCTGAAGTGCTTATCTTACTCAAATAAGCATGTTCGTCTAACCAACTTCAAAACTTGAGTCATTTGGTGAATTCGAGAGTCTTCACTTCTGAAGTGCTTATTTCACTGCAGGAAGCCTGTTAATTAATCCAACATCAAAATTTGAGTCATTTAGTGAAGTTCAGATTTTGGTCTTCTGAAGTGCTTGTCTCACTGAAATAAGCATGTTAGTCAAAACAGCATCAAAAGTTATTTTGACTAACATGCTTATTTCAGCGAGTTAAGCACTGCAGAAGGCTAAAATCTCAACTTCATCAAATGACTCAACTTTTGATGCAGGTTGGACTAAAATGCTTCTTTCAGCGAATTAAGCACTTCAGAAGTCCAAAATCTGAGCTTCACAAAATGTCTCAAGTTTCGATGTTTGTTTGACTAACATGCTTATTTGAGTGAGATAAGCGCTTCAGAATTCAAAAATCTCAACTTCATGAAATGACTTAATTATTGATGCTGTTTTGACGAACACGCTTATTTCACCTAGATAATCACATCGGAAGACCAATATCTCAACTTCATCAAATGAGTTGGTTTTTGATGTTGGTTTGAATGACATGTTGATTTCTTTGAGATAAGCACGTCAGAAGATCAAAACCTCAACTTCACCAAATGACTCAACTTTTGATGTTGTTTTAACTGACATGGATATTTGAGTGAGATAATAACTTCTGAAGGCAAAAGTCTCAAATTCACCAAAAGACTTAATTTTTGATGATATTTTGACTATCATGTTTATAGCAGCGAGATGAGCAGTTTAGAGAACCAAAATCTGAACTCCACCAAATGACTCAAGCATTGATCATGGTTTGACTAACATGCTTATTTCAGCGATTTAAGCAAATCAAAAGGCTAAAATCTCCCCTTCACAAAATGACTTAATTTCTGATGTTGTTTGGATTAAAATGCTTATTTCATCGAGTTAAGCACTTCAGTAGACATAAATCTGAACTCCAACAATTGACTCAATTTTTGATGTTGTTTTTACTGACGTGCTTATTTCAGTTAGATAAGCATATCAGAAGACCAAACTCGCAACTTCATCAAAACAGTCAACTTTTGATGCTGGTATGACTAAAATGCTTATTTCAGTGAGATGAGCAGTTCAGAAGTCAAATATCTCAACTTCACCAAATGACTTAATTGTTTATGCTGTTTTGATTAACATGCTTATTTTACTCAGATAAGCACTTCAGAAGACCAAACTCTGAACTTCAAAAAATGACTCAAGTTTTGATGTTGGTCGGACTGACATACTTATTTGAGTGAGATAAGCGCTTCAGCATTCAAAAATCTCAACATCCCCAAATGACTTAATTTTTAATGTTATTTTGACAAACATGCTTATATCAGTGAGATAAGAACTTCAGCAATACAGCTTTGATGACGTTTTGACGAACATGCTTATTTCAATAATGGAAGCACGTCAGAAGGCTAAAGTCACAACTTTACCAAATGAATTAATTTTTAATGCTGTTTTGACTAACATGCTTATTTCACTCAGATAAGCACTTCAGAAGACCAAAATCTGAACTTCAACTACTGACTCAAGTTTTGATGTTGGTTAGACCAACATGCATACTTGAGGGAGATAAAAACTTCTGAAGGTAAAAATCTCAACTTCACCAAGTGACTTAATTTTTGATGATATTTTGACGATCATGCTTATTTCAGTGAGATAAGCACTTCAGAGAACCAAAATCTAAACTTCACCAAATGACTCAAGCTTTGATCATGGTTTGACTAACATGCTTATTTAAGCGATTTAAGCACTTCAGAAGGCTAAAATCTCAACGTCAACAAATGATTTAATTTTTGATGCTGTTTTGACTAACATGCTTATTTCAGTCAGATAATCACATCAGAATAACAATATGTGAACTTGACAAAAAGAGATAGTTTTTGATGTCGGTTTGAATGACATGCTTATTTCATTGAGATAAGTACTTCAGAAGATCAAAATCTCAACTTCACCAAATGACTCAACTTTTGATGTTGTTTTGACGAACATGCTTATTTCAGCGAGTTGAGCACCTCTGAAGGCTAAAATCTCAACTTCACCAAATGACTCAACTTTTGATGCAGGTTGGATTAAAATGTTTCTTTCAGCGAGTTAAGCACTTCAGAAGTCCAAAATCTGAACTTCACAAAATGACACAAGTTTCGATGTTTGTTTGACTAACATGCTTATTTGAGTTAGATAAATGCTTCAGAATTCAAAAACCTCAACTTCATCAAATGACTTAATTATTGATGCTGTTTTGACGAACACGCTTATTTCACTCAGAAAATCACATTGGAGGACCAATATCTCAACTTCATCAAATGAGTTGGTTTTTGATGCTGTTTTGACTGATATGCTTATATCAGTGAGATAAGCACTTCTGAAAACCAAAGTGTGAACTTCACCAAATGAGTCAAATTTTGATGATGGTTTCACTAACATGCTTATTTCAGCGATTTAAGCACTTCAGAATGCTAAATTCCCAACTTCACCAAATGACTCAACTTTTGATGTTGTTTTGACAAACGTGCTTATTCCAGCGAGATAAGCATATCAGAAAACTAAGATCTCAACTTCACCAAATGACTTAATTTTTGATGCTTTTTTGATAAAAAGCATATTTCACTCAGATAAACTCTTCAGAAGACCAACATCTCAACTTCACCAAATGAATTATTTTTTGATGTTTGTTTGACTATCATGCTGTTTTCAGTGAGATAAGCACTTCCGAAATCAAAATTCTCAACATCAACAAATGATTCAACTTTTGATGTTTTTTTTTTGACAAACGTGCTTATCTCAGCGAGATAAGCATATCAGAAGACTAAAAACTCAACTTCACCAAAAGGCTTAACTTTTGATGCTGGTTTGAACAACATTGTTATTTCAGCGAGAGACGCATATCAGAAGACCAAAATCTCAAATTCAACAAATGACGCAACTTTTCATGTTTATTTCACGAACACGCTTATTTCAGTGAGACAAGCCCTTCAACAGTCAAAAATCTCAACTTCACCAAATGACTCAACATTTGATGTTGTTTTGAATAGCATGCTTATTTCAGCGAGTTAAGCAGTTCAGGAGGCAAAAATCTCAACTTCACCAAATGATTTAATTTTCAATGCTGGTTGGATTAAAATACTTATTTCAGCGAGATAAGGTCTTCAGAAGACCAAAATCTGAACTTCCCCAAATGACACAATTTTTGATGTTAGTTTGACTAACATGCTCATTTCAGCGATTTAAGCACTCCAGAAGATCAAAATCTCAACTTCAGCAAATGACTCAACTTTTTATGCTGTTTTGACAACATGCTTATCTCAGTGAGATAATCACATCAGAAGAGCAATATCTGAACTTCACTAAATGACTCAAATTTTGATGTTGGATTGACTAACAGGCTTTGTCCAGTGAAATAAGCACTTCAGAAGTGAAGAATCTCGACTTCACCAAATGACTCAACTGATGATGCTGTTTTCAGTAATATGCATATTTGAGTGAGATAAGCAATTCCAAAGGCCACAATAAGAACTTCATCAAATGACTAAACTATTGATACTGTTTGGATTAAAATGCTTCTTTCAGCGAGTTAAGCACTTCAGAAGTCCAAACTCTGA
The DNA here is from genome assembly GCF_021869965.1 of Rhincodon typus. Taxonomy (NCBI): domain Eukaryota; kingdom Metazoa; phylum Chordata; class Chondrichthyes; order Orectolobiformes; family Rhincodontidae; genus Rhincodon; species Rhincodon typus. The sequence continues at coordinate 3,382 of NW_025976543.1, read as the reverse complement.
ACTTCACAAAATGACTCAAGTTTCGATGTTTTTTTGACGAACATGCTTATTTGAGAGAGATAAGTACTTCAGAAGTCAAAAATCTCAACTTCACCAAATGACTTAATTATTCATGCTGTTTTGACGAACATGCTTATTTCAGTGAGATAAGCACTTCAGAAAACCAAAATCTGAACTTCACAAAATGACTCAAGTTTTGATGTTGGTTTGACTGACATGCTTATTTCACACAGATAAGTACATCAGAAGACCAACACCTGAACTTAACCAATGAGTTAATTTTTGATGTTATTTTCAATGACATGCTTATTTCATTGAGTTAGCACGTCAGGAGATCAAAATCTCAACTTCACCAAATGACTCAACTTTTGCTGCTGGTCGGATTAAAATGCTTCTTTCAGCGAGTTAAGCACTTCATAAGACCAAAACCTGAACTTCAACATATGACTCAAGGTTCGTTGCTGTTCAGACTAACATGTTTATTTGAGTGAGATAGGAACTTCAGAAGTCAAAAATCTCAACTTCATCAAAAGGGTTAATTTTTAATGCTGTTTTGGCTAATATGCTTGTATCAGTGAGATAATCACTTCCAAAAACCAAAATGTGAACTTCACCAAATGACTCAAGTTTTGATGATGGTTTCACTAACATGCTTATTTCAGCGATTTAAGCACTTCAGAATGCTAAAATCCCAACTTCACCAAATGACTCAACTTTTGATGTTGTTTTGACAAACGTGCTTATTTCAGCGAGATAAGCATAGCAGAAAACTAAAATCTCAACTTCACCAAATGACTTAATTTTTGATGTTTTTTTGATAAAAAGCATGTTTCACTCAGATAAGCTCTTCAGAAGACCAACATCTCAACTTCACCAATGAATTATTTTTTGATGTTTGTTTGACCATCATGGTATTTTCAGTGAGATAAGCACTTCCGAAATCAAAATTCTCAACATCAACAAATGATTCAACTTTTGATTTTTTTTTGACAAACGTGCTTATTCGAGAGAGATATGTACTTCAGAAGTCCAAACTCTGAACTTCACAAAATGACTCAAGTTTCGATGTTTGTTTGACTGACATGCTTATTTGAGTGAGATAAGCACTTCAGAATTCAAAAATCTCAACTTCATCAAATGACTTCATTATTGATGCTGTTATGAATAACACGCTTATCACACTCAGATAATCACATCGGAAGACCAATATCTCAACTTTACCAAATGAGTTGGTTTTTGATGTTGGTTTGAATGACATGTTCATTTCTTTGAGATAAGCACGTCAGAAGATCAAAATCTCAACTTCACCAGATGAGTCAACTTTTGATGTTGTTTTGACTAACATGCATATTTGAGTGAGATAATCACTTCTGAAGTCAAAAATCTCAACTTCACCAAATGACTTCCTTTTTGATGCTGTTTGGATTGAAATGCTTATTTCTGCGAGTCAAGCACTTCAGCCGACAGAAATCTGAACTTCACCAAAGGACTGAACTTTTGATGTTGTTTTGACTGACGTCCTTATTTCAGTCAGATAAGCATATCAGCAGGCCTAAAACGCAACTTCACCAAAACTCTCAACTTTTGATGCTGGTATGAATAAAATGCTTATTTCAGTGAGATCAGCACTTCAGAAATCAAAAATCCCAACTTCACCAAATGACTTAATTTTTTATGCTGTTTTGACTAACATACTTATTTCACTCAGATAAGCACTTCAGAAAACCAGAATCTGAACTTCAAGAAATGCCTCAAGTTTTGATGTTGGTCAGACAAACTTGCTTATTTGAGTGAGATAAGCACTTCCGAAGTCAAAAATCTCAACTTCACCAAATGACTTAATTTTTAATGATGTTGTGACTAACATGTTTATTTCAGTGAGTTAAGCACTTCAGTAAACCAAAATGTGATCTTCACCAAATGGGTCAAGTTTTGATGATGATTGACTACCATGCTTATTTAAGCGATTTAAGCACTTCTGTAAACCGTAATCTGAACCTCACCAATTGACTCAATTTTTGATGTTGTTTTGACTAACGTGCTTATTTCAGGATTTATAAGCATGTCAGAAGACTAAAATCACAACTTCACCAAATGGCTTAACTTTTTATGCTGTTTTGATAAAATGCTTATTTCACTCAGATGAGCACTTCAGAAGACCAACATCTCAGCTTCACCAAGTGAGTTATTTTTTGATGTTTGTTTGACTAACACGTTATTTTCTGTGAGATAAGCACTTCAGACTAACATGCTTCTTTGACTGAGATGAGCACTTCTGAAGGCAAAAATCTCAACTCCACCAAATGACTTAATTTTTGATGCTGTTTTGACTAACGTGGTTATTTCAGCAAGATAAGCATATCCGAAAACAAAAATCGCAACTTCATCAAAACATTCAACTTTTGATGCTGGTATGACTAAAATGCTTATTTCAGTGAGGTAAGCACTTCAGAGTCAACAATCTCAACTTCACCAAACGACTCAACTTTTGAGGCTGGTTGGAATAAAATGCTTTTTTCAGCAAGTTAAGCTCTTTAGTAGACCAATATCTGGGCTTCACCAAATGACTCAAGTTTTGATGTTGGTTTGACTAACATGCTTATTTCAGCGAGATAAGCACTTCACAAATCCAGAATCGCAAGTTCCACAAATGACTCAACTTTTGATGTTTTTTTTTTTGACTAACGTGCTTATTTCAGCGAGATAAGGATATCAGATGACTAAATTCTCAACTTCACCAAAAGACTTAATTTTTAATGCTGTTTTGACAAAATGCATATTTCACTCAGATAAGCACTTCAGAAGACCAACATCTCAACTTCACCAAGTGAGTTATTTTTTGATGTTCGTTTGACTAACACGTTCTTTTCTGTGAGATAAGCACTTCAGAAATCAAAAATCTAAACATCACCAAATGACACAACTTTTGAAGTTTTTTTGAACAAACGTGCTTATTACATCGCGATAAGCATATCAAAAAACGACAAACTCAGCTTCACCAAATGACACAACTTTTGATGTTGGATTGACTAACAGGCTTATTTCAGCGAGATAAGCCCAGCAGAAGATCAATATCTCAACTTCTGCATGACACTCAATTTTTTATGCTGTTTTGACAACATGCTTATTTCAGTGAGATAAGCACTTCAGCAAACCAAAATCTGAACTTCACGAAATGACTCAAGTTTCGATGTTGGATTGACTAACAGGCTTCCACGAGTGAAATAAGCACTTCAGAAGTGACGAATCTCGACTTCACCATATGACTCAAGTTTTGATGTTGTTTAGACTAACATGTTTATTTGGCTGAGATAAGCACTTCAGAATTCAAAGATCTCAACTTCATCAAATGACTTAATTATTGATGCTGTTTTGACTAACA
>NW_025976542.1:0-7382 GCF_021869965.1 Rhincodon typus | reverse complement strand
GACAGTGCTGCAGTAGAAACAAAGCCCTGGAGGTGCTTACAGTGGGCCAGAGACTCAACCAATGTGTCCTTTCTTGAAGCAAAAATTATAGGCTGCATGCATAATAAAAGCAATTTTAATGAAGTAATCTGATGCAGGTTGTTGTTAATCCTTAGCGCAAACAGGCTCACTTTTCACCTTTTCTTTGAAGGCAGACAATAGTATCTTCACATTACAATGCTGTATGAACCTTCCCTTCACCATCTTCACCAATACATTGAGGAGCTCTTTGAGACTAACTAAACTCATTTTACATTTTGTCCATGATATCCAACAAATTAGAGAGACCCATTCCATTGTTTTGGGTTTAATTTGAACTCTTGCAATTACAGACAATTATAATTTATCCATAAGTGTTTAGTCAGCAAATGACTTTATCCCTGCATACTTGTATGCCCTACGTGGATGGCCTAAAAGCCCTCCGCTTCTTCCTCTCCCGCAGTCCCCCTCCACCGACACCCTCATCCGCTTAACAGAACGCGTCCTTACCCTCAACAACTTCTCCTTTAACTCCTGCCACTTCCTACAGACTAAGGGGGTGGCCATGGGCACCCATATGGTTCCAAGCTGTGCCTGCCTCTTCATAGGATATGTGGAACAGTCCCTTTTCTGCTGTTACACTGGCACTATTCCCCACCTCTTCCTCCGTTACATCGATGACTGTATCGGCGCCACCTCGTGCTCCCACGAGGAGCTCGAACAGTTCATCCACTTCACTAACACCTTCCACCCCAACCTCAAGTTCACCTGGACCATCTCCAATACCTCCCTCTCCTTCTTGGACCTCTCTGTCTCCATCTCTGGTGACTGCATCTATTTCAAGCCCACCGATTTCCACAGCTACCTGGACTACACCTCCTCTCACCCACCTTCCTGCAAGAATGCGATCCCCTATTCCCAATTCCTCCGCCTCCGCCGCGTCTGCTCCCAAGATGGGGCATTCCACTCCGGAACAACCCAGATGTCCTCGTATTTCGAGGACCGCAGCTTTCCCCCTTCAGTGGTCGATACCGCTCTTGACCGCATCTCTTGCGTTTCCTGCACCTCTGCCCTCACACTCCTCCCCCCAACAAAAATAAAGACAGAATCCCCCTTGTCCTCACATATCATCCCACCAACCACTGCATCCGATGTATCATTCTCTGCTATTCGTGCCACCTACAATCCGACCCCACAACCAAAGATATATTTCCCTCCCCACCCCCATCTGCCTTTCATAGGGACCACTATCTCCGTGACTCCCTCATCTGCTCCACACTCCCCACTAACCCACCACCCCCGGCACCTTTCCCTGCAACCGCAGGAAGTGCTACACCTGCCCCTACACCTCCACCCCTCACCTCCATCCAAGGTACAAATCAAACCTTCCACATTAGACCTGCACATCTGTCAGCTTGGTCTACTGCATCCACTGCTCCCAATGTGGTCTCCTCTACATCGGTAAGACCAAGCAGAGACTCGGAGACCGTTTTGTAGATTATCTGTGCTCTGTATGCAATTAATGACAACACCTTCCTGTCGCGAACCATTTTAACTCCTCCTCCCACTCTCTGAGTGACATGTCCACCCTGAGCCTCCTCCGGTGTCACAAGGACGCCACCCACAAACAGGAGGAGCAGCATCTCATATTCCGCCTTGGGAGCCTACAGCCCGATGGTCTAAACATGAATTTCACCAGTTTCAAAATCTCCCCACCCACTGGCCTCACCTCATGTCCAAGCCTCCGTCTCATCCCTGCCTCCTTGACCTGACACAACCTGTCCTTCTCTCCCACCTATCTGCCTCACCCTTCTCACTGACCAATCCCCACCACTGCCTACCCACACCCACCTGTCACCATCACACCTACCTTCCCCAGCCCCACCCCTCTGCTCTATTTATTTCTGAGCTCCCTTCCCCCTCCCCATTTCTGAAGAAGAGTCCCGACCCAAAATGTCAACTTTCCTGCTCTTCTGATGCTGCCTGGCCTGCTGTGCTTCTCCAGCTCCATACTGTGTTGTCTCTTGCTATCTTTGACTTAACTCTAGTTGCTTTTTCTCTCTAGATTAATGGATAACTCCAATTGTATCATTCCTAATGCTGCTATTACTGAGGCCAGTTAATTCAGCACCATGAATAGATTTAGTGTGTTACATACTCAGCAATATAACTGCTGGAGTATTTACACACTGAGTTATCTTTGGTTTTAAGAGAAAGCACAGGGTTAAGAGACTGCAGTTATAGCTCCATAACATAAAGGAGTAAGGCAAAGAAAGGATATTAGAACAAATTTTGTAGAGCTCAGCAAATGAGCACACACTGATAACTAATGGGTTTCTCCCTTTGCTTACTGGATGAGTGTCTGGATGTCCAGCCTCTAGGTTGTGTTGTAGAGTCATACAGCACAGAAACAGACCCCTTGGTTCAACCATCAGCACCAATCTGACCTAGTCCCATGTGACAGCGTTTGGCCCATATCTCTCTAAACTATTCCTATTCAGCTACCCTCCCAATGCCTTTTACATGTTACAATTGTGCCCTCTGGCAGCTTGTTCCGTACGAGCACCACCCTTTGTGTGAAAAATGTACCCCTGAGGTGCTTTTTAAATCTTTCCTCTCACACCTTAACCTTATGTCCCCTGGTTTTGCACTGCCCTACCCTAGGAAAAAAAAACTTTCACTATTCTCCCTTTCCATGCCTTTCATGAGTTATAAATCTCTATAAGGTCAACCCTCAGCCTCCAACCTTCCAGGGACAAAAGCCCCAGATGATTCAACCTTTCCCTATAGCTCAAATCCTCCAGTCCCGGCCGCCTCCCTGCAAATCTTCTCTGCACCTTCTCAATTTTAACAAGATCCTTTCTTTATACGGACGACCAAAATTGAATGCAGTATTCAAGAAGTGGCTTCACCAGTGTCCTGTACAGCCATAACATCCCAACTCCTGTAGTCAGTGTTCTGACTAATGAAGACAAGCACTCCAAACACGTTCCTCACTACCCTGTCTACCTGCGACTCCGTTTTCAAGGAACTATGCCCCTGCACCCCAGGTCTCTTTTTTCAGCAACGCTCCACATGGCCTTACCATTAAGTGTATAAATCCTCCCCTGGTTTGCCTTACCATTAGGGAACCCCTCACGTTTATCTAAGTTAAACTCCATTTGCTATTCCTTGGCCCATTGGCCCATCTGATCAAGATTCCATTGTCCTCTGAGATAATCTTCATTGTCCACTGCACCACTTATTTTGGTGTCACCTGCAAACTTACTGACCGTACCTTTTTTCTAAGAGTATGTACTGAAGAATTTGTACCTCGGTACCTTGTACCTAAGGTGGCGCAGTAAGTGGCAACTTGTAAGCTTTTTGTTTGAATACATGTGAAAATAAAGCAAATTCAATTCAATGCCTCCTATATTCACATCCAAAACTTTTGTATAAATGATGTCACATGTAATATGAAACCAAATCTTGATTTATACTTTGATTGCAATATTATGTATGAAGTCACTAAGTTACAGTTGAAGGCGTGGATGAAGCCATTGATGTTGCAGTGGGCTCACATGTGGATAAATTGTAATTTATCTCTGGTGTCGAGATCGCTTGGTAACAGAGATTTCTCAATTTGGAACTGTCCATAATTGTTTTTGTTATAATTGTTTTTCACTCTATGGTGGGTCCAACGTACAGACTCACAGCACCTTCTTATCTAGGTTTGGGTCATTCTGTTGTGGTTTACCATGCTCAGCTGTCATTATATGCAGGAATTCTCCGTGTGAACGATGTGATTGACACAGTAAAGCTGAGCTCCAATCAGTCTGCTCTTGATGCCACATATGTGGTGTTTTGCAAGAGGTTTTCTGTTTGGGATGTTATCCTTCCACTTCATGTTACGGATAGATATTTAAAATGGAGACAGTGGGATCCTTCGAGCTGCTTTATGAGATGTCTGTGGGTGGTCCATGCCTCACAGCCATAAAGACGTGATGTGAGGATCACTGCCTTGAAGAGGCCGATTTTTGTTTTAGCCAAAGTTCATGCTTCCTCCAAAATCTGCTGATTGCTGAGCCAGGTGATGGATGATTTTTGAACATGGTGTTGCTGGGGAGGACGGTTTCAAAATAGCAGAACTTCTGGACTGAGTTGACAGGTTTATTGTTGATTGTGACTGTGGAATCTTGAAGTTTGTGTGCAAGGGCAGTTTCATACAAAATTACGGTCCTTTTCAGGCATATGGTAAGGCGCAATGAATAACATGTTATGATAGCTACGTTGATGTAAAGCAGAGGCACATGCATTCAGTAATGCATCACATTTTACAAATGGTTCGAGCTCGGTTGAGAATAACAGGTAGAAGTTCATAGGCACAAATTTCTGAAGAAGGGTCTAGGCCCGAAACGTCAGTTTTCCTGCTCCTCTGATGCTGCTTGGCCTGCTGTGTTCATCCAGCTCTACACCGTGTTATCTCATATCCAGTGTGCTGTATTACTGAACTTCTTGTACTCATGTTGTCTGCTTGTAGAGCTCTATTTCCTTATTTTTAATATGATATCATTTGGGACCCTAGTTTTATACATTATTGAAGTCATTATGGATGCTGTGAATGACTAACAATGCAAGTAGAGTTATTTGATACATCTACAGCTCTTACTGTGGACTGATAAGTATTCAGTCAGAAGAATAGGGACCGATAAATTCTATTGCTGTGGTAGCAGCCATTTGCTCCCACAGTATGAAGAGACTTAAAAGTAAATGGGTTTTAAATTGCTGTGATTTATTCATCTGAATGGTTTCACATGAGGAGGTTTCTGAGACCTTATGATGAAATCAGACTAGTTGAAAATTTTATTGAAGTAATAGTGAGCATGTGGTTTTGCCAAAATTGTCACTGGGTGGAATCGTATCTCACTTGTGGCAACTTATGTCTGTAACAAGTCTTACCACAGTGAATTGTTCAGGCTCGTAGTGTGTTTGTTTCTGAGATGCACATTTCAAAAGAGAAAAAGGGCATGAATATGTTGCTCGTGCTCTTCTAGGTTATTTTAATTGTTGGAAGATCTGTAATATCCTTGAATAAAGTACATAATCAGGTGTCACTGCCATGACACAGAATAAAAATAGAAACTGACATTGCGCAAAGATTGTGTATTAAAGTGAACATTGTTTCAAGGTTTATTTCAGGGCTCATGTTTAGTTGTAGGAGTACAGTTCAATGTGGAAAGGAATCCTGACCTAGAAGGCTCTGTTTAATCAAAGGAAGAACTAATGTAGGATGTACTAACATAAAATGATTTTGTACTGAAGAGACAGTAAAGCCAGCTGTTGCTTTAGCTGGTTATGTTCTTTGTGAGTTAGTTTTATAAGAAAAAGGAGATTGGGACCCTTAAGTTTACCCTCCACGATCAATAAGATTTGCTGATCTACCCTCGGCCTCAACTTCTTTTTCACTGTCAGCTCAGCATAGCTGTCAAAAATCTGTCTACTTCTTCTCTATATGCTCTCAGTGATCTAGCATTCACAACTCTCTGGGGTGGAGAATTGCAGACATTCAGTAGCCTCTGGGAGGAGAAATTCCCTTTGCATCACCTCCTTTTGTAACTATGCCCCTGAGTTCAAGATGCCCCCACCAGCAGAAATATTCTCAACATCTAGCCTGTAAAGCCTCCTCAGAATCTTGTATGTTTCAATAAGATCACCCCTCATTCTTTTAAACTCTAATGAATAAAGGCTCAACTTGTTTAACTGTTCTTGATAAGCCATTCTTCAATCCCTTCAACCCAGGAATCGCTGTAGTGAATCTGTTTTTGAACTGCCTCCAGTGCCAGTCTATCCTTTTTCAAATATGGGGACCAAAACTATGCACAATACTTCAGATGTCACCTCGCCAACACCATGTACAATTGTAACAAGACTTCACTGTACGTAAACTCCAAAAGCCCAGTTATTTAGGCCAAAATGCCATTTGCTGTCTTATTTACTTGCTACGCCTGCACACTAACATTTGAAACACCCAGATGCCTCTGTGCTGCGCTTGTTTGGAGTCTCTCTCCTTTTAAGTAGCTGTTTGCTTTTAATTCCTCTTATCAAGGTGCAAGACCTCACACTTTCCTACATTAAACTCCATCAGCCAACTCCATCAACCTCTCTCTATCCCTTTGCAGATACCTCATGTCCTTATTATGGGATGCCCTCCTACAGTGGCTGCTACTTCAAATATTAAGCCACTGTTCCAGTTTTGTAGCTATAATACCAAAAATGACTTCAGTAAATTTCTGTCAGATTTCTGCTTGGGGTTGTTTAACTAATTTGAAGTTATTATCCCAGGTTGTAGAATGGAAAAATGGTTTGATATTGGAGTTGGCAAAAAACATGCATTTATATAGGACTGTTGAATACTTCAAGATGACTGAATGTATTTCACAACAATGAAAGACATCTTTAGTGTAGTCACTGTCATTGAGGTTTTTCCTTTATGTATAGCAAGGTCTGACAAGCAGAGGTGAAGTGACAATAACTGTTTTAGTGGTGTTGTTTGAGGGATTAATGTTTGACAAGACATTGGGAGAATTCAGTGGTCTTTTTCAAGGTATCTGCATGCAGACCTGAAAGAAACATTGAGTGCACAGCCCTACATTGTAGCATTGGAGTGTCAGATTATGTCCTCAATTGCCTGGAATGGGATTGGAATCCACAAACTTTGAGAAGCAACATTATTATGCTTCACCAAAGCAGTTATTAAAAACAAATATTAACACGTGAATGGTATCTATTTTAAATTTTAAGTGTCTGATATCTGTTGTATAATTTTATTTACATTGTAATAACTGAAAACAATCTAACTTTATTTTCTTTAACTATTAGCTGATACTAAATTGTTTGGCAGAGATCTTCCCCAGTCCCTACAATTCTTTCATTAAAGATAAAACAATAAACAAGCAAATATTGGAAATGTTATAAGAGTAGGAAAACGTAATAATATGGAATCCAACACTTGAAAAGAAAAAGTTAGTATTTTATATTGAAACAATTGTGTTTTACTTCCTCCTTTCGTCTTGATCTTGTGCATAAAAAACCTCACTGGCTTCCATTTCTCAGTTTTGACAAAGGAAGGGTCATTTTTTTTTGAAATTGCATTCCTGGATACCTACCAAAAACTCAGGTTCACAATCCCCACAAACTGCTGCTAATAAAAAAAAATTGAAAATTTTAACTTGTCTTTTCTCTTTCTACATGCTAATTAGTTGAGTATATTGCTGTTCTCATCAGGTTGTTTTAACCAACTGTGCAACTAGTATAACAAGGTATAGAGCTGGATGAACACAGCAGGCCAAGCAGCATCAGAGGAGCAGGAAGGCTAACGTTTCGGA
>NW_025976541.1:0-7383 GCF_021869965.1 Rhincodon typus | reverse complement strand
TCTCCTCCCTACCTCCCCACCTACGCTCACCTTTACTGGCTCCATCCCCGCCTCTTTGACCTGTCTGTCTCCTCTCCACCTATCTTCTCCTCCATCCATCTTCTATCCGCCTCCCCCTCTCTCCCTATTTATTTCAGAACCCCCTTCCCCTCCCCCATTTCTGAAGAAGGGTCTAGGCCCGAAACGCCAGCTTTCCTGCTCCGCTGATGTTGCTTGGCCTGCTGTGTTCATCCAGCTCTACACCTTGTTATCTCAGATTCTCCAGCATCTGCAGTTCCTACTATCTCCGAATTAAATTTTCACAGCATCTTTGAACAAAATCCCCATGGTTCAACAGAGCTGAAAAGCTTCATATTAAAAACAGATCTGAAGTCCCAATGTTGAAAAAGCAAATAATTCCCAGCATTCTGCTTTGGAAAATGAGCTCCCAGATACAAAAGAATTAAAGGAGTTACTCTCTGTATCTAATGGAAACAGGAACTTGCAACAACACTGATGTGTACACAGTCTGGAATATACATCAAGAAAAAAAAAAGAAAAATGTTCAACCTTTCACTTTCAGTCCACATCAATGAACCATCTGGGTTTATGTCTGTTTATGGTGAGGAGTGAATGATGCCCAAATTTATTTCTAGTTTACATGTATGAACCAGTTCAAATTATATTTGCATCAGCAGTAACATCCTATTGGAACCCACATAAGCCACTGATTTGATTTGATTTGATTTACTGTAGTCACATGTACCCAAGCACAGTGAAAAGCTTCGTTTTGCGAGCAGTAGAGGCAGATCATAGCAAACAAGGACATACAGATCATAGGCAGAGTAAGGCATACAAGTCTACGTTTACACAGGAGGTACACACAGCAAGATTAACATGATTTGAAGTTGGAGAGGTCCATTTGGCAGTCTAATAACAGCAGGGGAGACGCTATTCTTGAAACCGTTGGTGCGTGTGTTCAAGCTTCTCTATCTTCTGCCTGACAGAAGTGTTGGAAGAGAGCATTACCAGATGGGAGGGGTATTTGATGATGTTGGCAGCCTTTCCGTGGCAATGAGAAGTGTAAATGGAGTCCATGGATGGGAGGTTGGCTTCCGCGATGGCCTGGGCTGTGCACACGACTTTCTGTATTTTCTTACCATCCTGGGAAGAGGAGTTGTCATACCAGGCTGTTATGCACCCAGATAGAATGCTTTCTATGGTACATCTATAAAAGTCGGTGAGGGTCCTTATGGACATGCTGAATTTCCTAAGCCATCTGAGGAAGAAGAGGCGTTGTTGTGCTTTCTTGGCTGTTGCATCTACTTGGGAGGACAGATTGTTGGTTATCGTCACTCCTAGGAATTTGACGCTCTCAAACCTCTCCACCTCAGCTCCATGACGAACTAGTTAACTAATTTCTGCCAACTATCAAATGAGGAATAGAGCCCTCTTACGCTGCATGTGCTTTCCTTTCCAGATAATACTGCTTGACCTACGAACATGTTTCCACTATTTTTTGGTTTTACTTTGGATTCATTTAAAGTAATTATTAGGGCAGTTCTCCTTCCCACTGGCACCAGATGAGGTGATGGGAAGATTTCCTTGGACACAACGTTTCTAGATCAAGCTCATGTTGACATGCCCCAAATAAATATGAGACACTTAACACTGTGAAAGATGAAACAGATGTACTGCTATATCATAGGGAATCAAAGTAATTTCATGTTTTTCTATCTTTTGAGCTCTCTTAACCTAAACTTTAAAGACATGCTCCCTTCACACCTTAGTCCTCTTAAAATCAAAAGGGGAAACCTCACAGATGAAACCACATAACTTAGCTGTTTGAGGGGCTCCCACAGTCTACTGTCCCTACCTCTGGATTAGGAGGCTCCAGAGGGGCACAATAATATCTCTGAACAGGGTGATTAAAATCTAGAATCCTTTGAAAATAATCTACTTACGTAAGAAAATAGCTGTTTATTTTGTAGGTACTTTCCACAGTCAAGACTGCCTGATTTATCTTCTGAAAATACTCTGAGCTGTTTTATTAATAACATATCTTCCTGAACAACCCCACAATACTGTATTTAATTGATGATCCCTCTGACCAACATTACTGAATTGGCCACTAAAGCCTGGCTTCAATCACTTATCGTTGATCATTTGACTCAGATACTTGCAGAAGATAAACCATCTCTCCTTCTGTGGCACTCCACCGCTATCTATTTCCTCTGAGAAACCCCAATGGTTCAAAATACAAAACAGCTTGGCATTCTTCCCTGATTCTCAGAGATATCCACAGGCATGAAATTATTCTTTGCAAGTATCATTTTACTGCACCAAATCTTTTCGTGTAACTAACATCTGCAGGAAAATAACCTGGAATCCGGTGATATCAAATATCAAACAGCTCTTTGGATAGCATTGGTTTGGACACCTAGAGCTGTGCAATACCTTATTAACATCTCAATGGATTGCATTTTACACAGGGGGTGGGGGGGGGGGAGGTGGTGTCTCAGCTCCCAGTGTAAAACCTGTCCACATTTGACTGCCTCAATCCACTGTCATGTAATGGTTGTCGGAGCTTGAAAGTTCAATGGTAAAGCTATACTGCTAAAAGACATGGGGGAATACTAAAACTGTGTGTTAGTAGATCTAATGACAACAGCTAACAAAATATGACTACTGACACCTCCCTGGAGGATCTGTATATGAAAGATATTTGCCCAGATCTGGATAGAATTGTTCATTCATATTTAGGCTGGATATGAAAACTGATAAATGAGTAACGAGAGCATGAGGGCATACAGTCATAGTGATCAGAAAGGCACTGTTTCTCTTTCAGAAGCAGGGTTTTAGCATTCGAGAAGCAAGCAATCGAATAACTGCAGGAGGAGGAATTAGAATTGTTGAGTTCAACAGCACAGACAGAGAGAGAAGGAAAGAAAGACTGGATTAAGAAAGTATCAGAAAAAAGCAGAAAAGTTAAAAATATTTGAAAATTTATACAAAATTTTATAATGCAATTACACCCTCATGGAGTGAAACTCCACATGATAGCATTTCATTTTTTGGACCAAAGTGTTGGATTGGTAGATTAACATATGAGAAAATCTTCAGTTAAACCTCAGTAGCTAGTATTCAGATGAAACGTTGACTGTTATTAACAAATTGATGCCTTTCAGCATGGACAAGGCCAGTTTTTGTCCAGATTATTTTCTCCAACTCACAATCAGTTCCACTCCCTTAATTAACTGGTCATTTTAAACATACAATACATACCACATTAAACCTGCTGCCATATTCTCATTTTAATGTGTTTATTGTTGGTCTGAATTCAAAGTCAAAGTACTATGTACTGACAATAAAATCATCAGTGACTGACAACTATTGGAACTGGTTCTGTCATATACTTGTTACGTACTGCTCAGGCTCATAATTTGCAGGTTTTGGATGTCGTTCCCCAATTTACAGGTTATTGCTCATCAGTGATGGCACTTCAACCCCAAAGAACCTGATCACTTCTCTTTCTCTGTTATGATCCTGACTGATTTTAATATCAAACAGTCAGAAACCTGGCTTGATGGATCATATTTTTGTTTGACTTGGTTTTAACAGAGTTGTCTCTTGCTAAAACATAAGCACACAATGCTGCAGATTCTGCTTTAACTGGGCAGTATGGTGGCTCAGTGGTTAGCACTGCTGCCTCACAGCGCCTGGGATACGGGTTTAATTCAACCTTCGTCGATTGGCTGCATGGCGTTTGCACATTCTCCCCGTGTCTGCGTGGGTTTCCACCCACAGACCAAAGATGTACAGGTTAGGTGGATTAGCCATGCTAAATTGTCCATAGTATCTAAGGGTGTGCAGACTAGGCAGATTAATCATGGGAAATGCAGGGTTACCGGGATGGGTCTGGGTTGGGTGTTCTTTGGGGCATCAGTGTGGACTCGATGGGCCAAATAGCTGCTTCCACACTGTAGGGATTGTATGATTCTTCTATGAATCTATAGAGTGGAACTTTATTACCAAAAGAAAAAGATAATATAGAATAAACCAAATCATCTACCGATATAATATCACTTTAAAGGTCTTTAAAGATGGTCAATTATAATCATTTTAATCCCAAAATTTCCAGCATAAATTGAAAAGAAACAAATAAGGCTCCGTATGGTATTCCAAAACACACCCCTTGTACAGTACTCAAAATGCCATTTGTACAATACTCACACCAAAGTGTCTGTATCTAATTCCTCGGTAGGTACAAGTCGCTTAAGCCTTCAACATTTAGACTGGAACGGCAGATAGCTTCTTCCTGGCTCAATCATACATCTCAGCTTCAAGGAACATCTTCAGTTTTATCCTACTTCTGGTCTGGGACTAACACAGACTCTTTACTCTAAAGTAATCTAGTTCACTCTATACCCTTGTGTTTTCAGGAGCACTGGCCTACACAGCCATCTTATTCCAAGGAGTTGAAATAACAGTCCAAAACTCCATGTAGAACTGAAACCAAAATTCCCCCTCTCTAAACTGTGGGCATTTCTCTTAAGCTTAAAGAAAAAACAATCACAAAAATTTCTAACTGAACTTGAAGCCCCATTATTTATCTTTTTGGGTCGCAAACCAATCTAAAATAAACAAAATCTATTAGTAGTGCACACAAACTTATTCACTCCAAAGCCAGAAACTCAAAAGCTCAAAGCTGAAAAACTGTCTCAAAATAAAATCACCACAGCTGCAGAAATATTTGCACATTAATCAGCAACTTCTGACACCCAGAAATTCCATGGGTTACTCACGCAAAAACCAGAAACCCAAACTTACAATAAATTATATTAAGTAAACGTACATATTAGAATAAATCCCTCTGTTTCTGTCACATTTCATACAAAGCTGCTGGCACTTTCTGGAAATGGTCAGTATACTTGACCTCCATTTGGTACTCCATACTTATGTACAGCTATCATGGTGGAAAAGTTCATGACATACAATTTGCATTACCCAATGTCTAGATCAAATAAGCATGGCTGTAGGGTTCAAATTACGAGGACATGTTGTTGACATGATTCTACAGATTATAGAGGTATAAGGAACGATCAAACTGTGGTGTTCAATAAATTATTTGATAGAGTACAAAAACAAAGTTACTGGAAAGGCTCAGCAGGTCTGGCAGCATGTGAAGGAAAAACCAGAGTGACCCTTTCTCAGAACTCAGTATTTGATAGAGTAGTTAGCTAAATAATTCCCTCTTGTGATACAGCTCAGAACAAGGGGGAATAACCTTAAAATTAGAGTTATACTATTCAGGGTACACTGAAGGCAAATATTGCTTCACATAAAAGATAGTGACAATCTGGAATGCTGTTATCTCAAAAAATTACTGAGGCTGGGGATTAATTGAAAACTTCAAAAGTGAGGTTGATAAATTTTTGTTAATGCAAAATTGCAAAAGCAAAAGCATTGCCTCTTAAAGCAACAGGGATCTAAAACCATGGCCAAGAAAGCAGTGCACACTCCCTGTGAAGGATAATAAAGTTAACGTACAGTTCAGCCATGCCGTAATTTATTGTGCAATAGGTTCACAGCACTGAATGGTCTGGTTCTGTTCTGACTTTCTTACATTCATGTGATTGTTGTGATTGGAACAAAGTCAGCCTGGTCGATCTCATAGAATACGAGTTCCCTGATTAGACCAGGTTAACATCCCCAATCAGGGAGCCCTGGCTGACAGATAAGAACAGGAGTGTCAGGGTTCTGCTCCCTCTGAGAGCTGGCTCTATGCCAGCTGGGTCAGTGTTATGCACTATGCACATATATATGAAGGGTGACTTGGTGACAGGATACCAGCCTTTGTGGAGCTATTTCAGTGGTATCTTTGTTTATTACAAACTGTTTATTTGCCTCATTTCTCCCCCAAACAGTTGGGCATATTTAGAAATCAGGTCTCAAAACAGACAAGTTATTTCACCATAGCACTATCCTGAATTAGGCTTTTGCATTTAAGATACTAAAATAATGGATCTTCAGGAGATGATTTGAAAATTCCTGATAACATGGCTGTCATTTCAGTTCGCTCTCTGGAGTACTGTAAAGTGAGACGCATGACTGTGGTAACTTTCAGTGCAGCAACAAGCGTTAGGTTTGAAATCTCTAGATTAAAGCCACCTTTTCCATCTTGTGTAATGGAGGAGGTGAAAAGAAAGATTCCAAGATACGGAGAAGAAAGAATCTGGATTCAAATGTGAGGTTCCTTTCTCATTAAATAATTTTTAATCTTTTTGAATCATTTAACAGTTACGCCATGAATTTAAATTAACAATATACCAAGACAAGCATGAAATAAAGTTATCTGCAGCGCATTTTAACTTCTGCATCTTAAAATCACCACAGTGTCAAATTATTAATGATATTCAACCGCCTGAATTCTATCAAACTGTTGAGAGAGGCTAGCAATGGAATGGATTCCTGGCATAGACAGATATGTCATAATTGATACAGAACTGTTGAAAAAACCCTTGGGATCCTTAATTATCTACACCAGAGGCACTACAGTGCAGCCCAGTAAATTAGTCTGAGAGTGAAGTAATTTAAACAAGTCAATAGTTGAGTAACAGGTAGAAATTTAAAGCTGAACGTTCATTTCAATTGTTCATTCGTGAAACAGAAATGCATCAATGGCTGTACTGAGGTTCAAAAATTTAGGTTTCTGTCTTCATTCATACAGAACCCTCTAAGGCAGCACAGGCCAAGGAACAAGCTCAGTATACTGTATAAGGCAAGACAATGGAGCCTCACAACATCACAATTGTAATAGTGAAAATATTCTGCAACTGGCTGTGCCTCTAGACAAGCTGCTCCAATATACTCTAAAGACCACACCTACCCAAAACTGTAGAAAATTGTCCAGCAATGTCCACCAAAACCAGGACAAATTTGATCTCACCTATTACTACTCCATAACTTTCATCTCAGCCATCAGGTCAGTGATGCACAGTGGTCACTGGAGGTCATTCACCTCAGACCAAGGACTTTACTGCAAGAGCTCCTTAGGGTGCTATGCCTTCAACTGCTTCAGCAAGAAGTGGGGATTCAATCCAACAGTAATTGCTCAGATACAGATGGCAACATGCAACAAGGCTTGCAACACATTCAGGGTTGACCTGATAAGTATCAATTAACACTTGCCAGGCAACAATCATCTGCAACAAAAGATCTCCGCTTGACATTCAACAGTATTGAATTGTTACTGACTCTTACTGTTACGAACATCCTCAGAGCGAGTATTGACCAGAGCTTAGCTGGCCCAGCCACATAAGTGCTGTGTTCTTGACAGCAAGCTGGGAATATGGATAGAGATAGTAGGAACTGCAGATGCTGGAGAATCTGAGATAACAAGGT
>NW_025976540.1:6185-7383 GCF_021869965.1 Rhincodon typus | reverse complement strand
GGGAGAAAATATGCAAATAACCGAGAAGCTGTTTCTTCATCAATGTGCCATGATCTGGAGCGATGTCCGTGTTTTGGATTCTGTGGTATGTCTTTCACAGTCATACAGCACGGAAACATTTTCATCTTCATGAAGAGATTTCTGATGATCTAACATATGGCCACCAGCTCTCCAGCAATTCCCTTTTCACATTCCTGTGTTGCAAATGAAGCATAACATGGTCATGCATTGGATCAAACTCACTTCTTGACTGTCACTTTCTTTTCTGGTGAACTGAAATTTTCAACTTCCTCAGAATTCCCACACAGTTTGGACTCAATGTCTTCACAGCTGCAATTGAACATGAAGGACAATTTAAAACACTTCAAGCAAGCACTTTCATCGACAATTCAATCCATTTAAATACCCATGAAAACTGAAGATTCACAATTACAAGCCTTCATCAGATGGTTTTATTAAACAGGTTACACACTAGATGGTGAAGATTTCTTAGTCAGCATAAAATGGTAGCCCATATGCTCCCCAAGTATTCTTGCTTGAGGCTGGGATTACAGTTCCTTCGAAGCTTTCCCACCAATAAGATCAATCTAGTTGCTGGATTTATCCACACACTTCTAAACAAAAACATTGTACATGTTGTAATTCTCCAGTCCTCTGATATCACCCGTATTTGAACAGGATTAGGTTGTTGTGCAAAGTGCCAATAAGCTTCAAGGTTATTTTTCTCAGAATCCTCAGGTGTCTCCAATTCACTTCTTTCTGAGTTAGAAACACCAAGGACAATCAGCCATTCTAATCAAAGCAGACATTGCTGGAGAAACTCAATAATTTTGCAGCATCTGCAGAGAGAAAGCAGAGTTCACCTTGAGTTAAGTGACACTTCATTAGAGATGTGAAGTTTTGAACAAGGCAGCCTCAACTCAAAACATTAACTCTGCTTTCTCTCCACAGATGCAGCCAGACCTGCTAAGTTTCAGGAGAATGTCTCGACATAATGTTCCTGAAAATGCCAGCCCTCCAGCAGTTGCCCTTCACATACTTGTATTCTGAATGAGGCATCATTTCATCACACATTGGATCAATACTTACTTTCTGATCTCTGCAACTGTCTCTGAAGGCATTGGATTTTCATTTTCCTCACAGCTTGGAGTTTTATCATTGTTTCCGCTGCTGAAATTAGTTGTGAAGAAAGTCAGTT
>NW_025976540.1:0-6085 GCF_021869965.1 Rhincodon typus | reverse complement strand
ATGAAGAGATTTCTGATGATCTAACATATGGCCACCAGCTCTCCAGCGATAGTAGGAACTGCAGATGCTGGAGAATCCGAGACAACAAAGTTCATCCAGCCCTGCACTTTGAGCTCTCCAGCGATTCCCTTTTCAAATTACTGTGGTGCAAATGAAGCATAACATGGTCACACATTGGATCAGACTCACTTCTTGACTGTCACTTTCTTTTCTGGTGAACTGAAATTCTCAACTTCCTCAGAATTCGGACAGAGTTTGGACTCAGTGTCTTCACAGCTGCAATTGAACATGAAGGACAATTTAAAACACTTCAAGCAAGCACTTTCATCGACAATTCAATCCATTTAAATACCCATGAAAACTGAAGATTCACAATTACAAGCCTTCATCAGATGGTTTTATTAAACAGGTTACACACTAGATGGTGAAGATTTCTTAGTCAGCATAAAATGTTAGCCCATATGCTCCCCAAGTATTCTTGCTTGAGGCTGGGATTACAGTTCCTTCGAAGCTTTCCCACCAATAACATCAATCTAGTTGCTGGATTTATCCACACACTTCTAAACAAAAACATTGTACATGTTGTAATTCTCCAGTCCTCTGATATCACCCCTGTATTTGAACAGGATTAGGTTGTTGTGCAAAGTGCCACTAAGCTTCAAGGTTATTTTTCTCAGAATCCTCAGGTGTCTCCAATTCACTTCTTTCTGAGTTAGAAACACCAAGGACAATCAGCCATTCTAATCAAAGCAGACATTGCTGGAGAAACTCAATAATTTTGCAGCATCTGCAGAGAGAAAGCAGAGTTCACCTTGAGTTAAGTGACACTTCATTAGAGATGTGAAGTTTTGAACAAGGCAGCCTCAACTCAAAACATTAACTCTGCTTTCTCTCCACAGATGCAGCCAGACCTGCTAAGTTTCAGGAGAATGTCTCGACATAATGTTCCTGAAAATGCCAGCCCTCCAGCAGTTGCCCTTCACATACTTGTATTCTGAATGAGGCATCATTTCATCACACATTGGATCAATACTTACTTTCTGATCTCTGCAACTGTCTCTGAAGGCATTGGATTTTCATTTTCCTCACAGCTTGGAGTTTTATCATTGTTTCCGCTGCTGAAATTAGTTGTGAAGAAAGTCAGTTTAAACAAGCACTTGCATCCACAATTAGAAATTTGCTCAAAACTCAGGGATTCAGTCTTTTAACTTTTAACAAAACCCAGTCATTAAATATGTCACAATCCAGATGTACGGCACCAAAGAATGGTGACTTTTTTCTTCAAAACCTTTCATACATTTGAAGGACACTGTAGCTGGTGATAAGGGGCAAAAGGAGATGCTAAACCCATTTCTTCACAATATATTCAGATTCCAGAAGGTAACAGATAAATGACTCAACTTCAAAACCAAAATGCATTCAAATTTCCATTGATTCAGAGATAGTGGGAACTGCCGATGCTGGAGAATCTGAGACAACAAGGTGAACAGCTGGATGAACACAATTTTCCATTGAAGTGTCTTCAATGTCCTGGTCTAATACAATTTTCCTTTTTGAAGAAAACCTCAACCACGAAGAATAATGCAAATATCAGAGAGGCAGTAATGTGACTACTATGGTTTGGAGTGGTATTCACTGCACTGCTATGGAATGACATCAAGGGGAGTCCCTGAATAACTTTACGGAAAATGCCAGCTCACCCGTAATTTCCTTTCTCTTGTACTCCGTATGTAGCAAAACCTTAGGAACATAGCAAACTTACTTTTTGAAGACCACCTTAGTTTCTGAAAGGTCCAGATCTCTATTTCCTTCACCGTTTGGACTGTCAATGTTGTTAGAGCTGCAAATGATAATAAAAGTGCTATTAAGTCATTTTAAGCAAACATCTACATCCACAATAAAAACATCTTTAGAAACTTGAAATAAAATGAGTCTGTATTTCAAACCACTGACGGCTAATTTGGTGAAAACATGTCGCAGACATGATAGAGGTTTGGACTGTCAAGATTTCCTCAAATGCAATTGGTCATAAAAAAGAAATTAAGAGAACTAAATTAGCATTTGAATCCACCTACTACTGGGATTCCTTTGAGGAGCAGTTCAAGACTCTGGGTCTGCACTCGATTGATATTAGAAGGATGAGGAGGTATCTGGTCGTAACTTACAGAGTACTGAGAAGCCTGGATAAAGTGGACATGAAGAAAACTCTTCCACGAGTAGGAGAGACTAGGACCCACAGACACAGACTCAGTGAAGGTACCACCCTTTAGAACTGAGCTGAGCAGCAATTTCTTCAGCCAGAGTGTGGTGAATCTGTGGAATTTATTGTGGCAGAGGGGTGTAGAAACCAAGTTATTGAATGTGTTTAAGACGGAGATAGATAGGTTCATGATCAGTAAGATGATTAAGGATCATTAGGAGAAGAAAGGAAAATGGTGTTGAGAAATGTTTCAGCCTGGATTGAATGGTGGATAAGATTCAATGGGTCAAATGGCCGAATTCTGTCCTATATCTTATGGTCGATCAATTGCTTGCTTGGCTGAAGACTTTGGATTCAGTATGTCAGCTCCTGGTCAGCTGCTTGTATTCAACTCGTCACCCTCCAGATGTAGAAGTACACCACATGGTGACTTGTTATTCAAAACAAAAAGTTTCTTCATGTGGCAACCTGGAATACTGTTCACTATACAGCCCGAGGGTGCAGCAGAAGGAAATACCCACATAACTTTACAGGAATTGCATGTTATCCAGTCATTACCTTTATTCCAAATACAGTATTAATCAAGAATGAAATTGCACATCAGATTAAACCCACTTTCTAAGTACTGCAAATGTAATTGGAAAACTGAGATTTCCATCTCCATCATAGTTTGGACTGGTAGGGTTTCCACACCTGCAATTGGTCATAAAACATAAATTGTCATCTAAATTAACATTTCAATTGATCTACAATTGGGAGTCCAATGAGGAGTAGTTGAAGACACTGGGTCTGTACTCGATCGAGTTTAGAAGGATGAAGGGAAAATCTGATTGAAACTTACAGAATGTTGACAGGCCTGGATAGAGTGAGCATGGCAAAGATGCATCCACTAGGAGGAGAGACTAGGACCCGAGGGGCCAGCCTGAGAGTGAAGGGACAGCCCTTGAGAACTGAAACGGGAATGAATTTATTCAGCCAGAGGGTGGTGAATCTGTGGAGCGCGTGGCATCCATAGCCTTCTAAGGCAAAGTCAATGAGTGTATTCAAAACAGAGATAGATAGGTTCTTGATTAGTAAGGGCATCTTGGTTACAGGGAGAAGGCAGGAGAATGGGAATGAGACATATATCAATCCCAGTCAAGGCTGGAGCAGACAAAATGGGGTGAATGGCTTAATTCTTCTCTTATATACATTATAGTCTGTCAGCTGTTCGAATGGCTGAAGATGCTGGGTTCAGTGTTTCAATTCATGGTCAGCTGCTTTTATTAAACAGGTCACACTCCAATTGTAGAACCACACTCGAAGGTGACTTCTTATTAAAAACCTTCCAAGGTTTGAAGGATACTACAGCTGGTGACAGGGAAATGGAGAGAGAGGGGAAACCCATTTCTTGAAAATATTCATATTAGAGTTCAGAAAGTTCACAGATAAATAACTCCAAACTTCAATACTGAAGACGGGCAATTTTCCATCGAAGTTTCTTTGATGCCCTGTCCTAACACACTTTTTTTGGAGGAACTTTCTCAACCTAAGGAATAGTGCAAATATTGCAGAGGCAGTAATATGACTGCTATGGTCAGGAATGGTGTCCACTACACTGCTGTTTGCTGCCTTCACGAGGAATCTCTACGTGATCTCACAGTAACTGCAGCTCACTAGCAAGTGCCTTTCACTTTTTTGTATTCTGAATGTAGCAAAACCTTAGTCACATATTGGATCAAACTTACGTTTTCACGACCACCTTAGTTTCTGCAGAACCTGGATCTCCAACTCCCTCACCTTTTAGATTGTCGATGTTTTCAAACCTGTAAATGGTCATAAAGTGCTATTAAGTCAGTTTAAGCAAACATCTACAGCTACAACAAAATCATTTTGATAAACCTGAATAAGAGACTCAATATTTCAAGGCACTGACAGCTAATTTTGTGAAACAATAGCTCACACTTAAGACACGACTACAGGAGACAGTGATTTATTTCAATGGAAGTTTGCAAAACAAGACTATGAAGCTGGAATGTGGACACAAAGAGAGGATGATAAGGAAGTGACATTTCTTCAGTGTAGAAGGGCAATCAATCTGCCAATTTCTCCAGCGAAGTGCTTTGGATACTGTCCTACATACTGTGTTGAATTTTCAATTGGCATAAGCTCAGAAATAGCATTGCTAATGGTGGAAAAGAAAAGGTTGCTGCTCTAATTTCACTGTCAGCTCTTGGGATCAGATCATATCATTAATGGGCTAGTGACCTGGCATCAGCTTCTTGATTAGCCATAATCAGCACCTTGCCACCCTTGGTGCCACCCATCACAGCAGGATTGGCTCCAGTGCTCAGTGCAAACAGCAGCATTTCACCAGAATTCACAAAATTGTTCCTGCAAACACCTTGTTAAAAAAAATACCAGCATCCAACGTCTAGGAAAAGCACCCGTTTTGGAGGCTGACAATAATTTCCGTAATGTGATAACTATGGCCTGGAATATTGATTGCTGCACTGCCCTGGGATACATGCAGAGGGAAATACCCACATAAATTTACTGGAATTACTTGTCCAGTGATTGCCTTTATTCCAGGTACAAGATTTAAAGGGATCTCGCCGGGACTGAAGGGTTTGAGCTCTCGAGGAAGGCTGAATAAGGTTTTTTCTGTGGAATGTCGGAGGCTGAGGGGAAGATCTTACGGAGGTTTATAAAATCATGAGGGGCATGGATAGGGTGAATAGTCAAGGTCATTTCCCCAGGATAGGGGAGTCCAAAACTACACAGTGTAGGTTTAGGTTGAGACGGGGAAAGATTTGAAAGGGACCTGAAGGGCAACCTTTCCACGCAGAGGGTGGTGCGTGTATGCACACGTTAGAGCAAAGTAACTTTCTGACGACTGCACCTATTTTGGCAGATATTGGATTTTGCTTTTACTGACAGCTTGGACTATCACAGCTCCAGCAATTGCCATTAGTTATGAAGAAAGACATTTTAAACAAGCACTAGCATCCACAATGGCTGCCAGCTGTTGGAAGATTCTGCAGACTGAAATTCAGTATTTTAACCTTTAAGAAAACCAGTAGATTAAACAGAACACACTCCAGACATATGGCTCCAAAGGATAGTAGGAGCTGCAGATGCTGGTGAATCCGAGACAACAAGGTGCAGGGCTGGATGAACACAGCAGGCCAAGCAGCATCATAGGAGCAGAGAGGCTGACGTTTCGGGCCTCGACCCTTCATCAGAAAAGGGGGAGGGGAAGGGGGTTCTGAAATAAATAGGGAGAGAGGGGGAGGCGGATAGGAGATGGATAGAGGAGAAGATAGGTGGAGAGCAAACAGGCAGGTCAAAGAGGCGGGGATGGAGCCAGTAAAGGTGAGTGTAGGTGGGGAGTTAGGGAGGGGATAGGTCAGTCCAGGGAGGACGGACAGGTCAAGGGGGCGGGATGAGGTTAGTAGGTAGGAGATGGGGGTATGGCTTGAGGTGGGAGGAGGGGATAGGTGGGAGGAAGAACAGGTTAGGGAGGCGGGCACGAACTGGGCTGGTTTTGGGATGCGGTAGGGGGAGGGGAGATTTTGAAGCTTGTGAAATCCACATTGATACCTTTGGGCTGCAGGTTTCCCAAGCGGAATATGAGTTGCTGTTCCTGCAACCTTCGGGTGGCATCGTTGTGGCACTGCAGGAGGCCCAGGATGGACATGTCGTCTGAGGAATGGGAGGGGGAGTTGAAATGGTTCGCGACTGGGAGGTGCAGTTGTTTATTGCGAACCGAGCGTAGGTGTTCTGCAAAGCGGTCCCCGAGCCTCCGCTCGGTTTCCCCGATATAGAGGAGGCCACAACGGGTACAGCGGATGCAGTTTACCACATTGGCAGATGTGCAGGTGAACATCTGCTTGATGTGGAAAG
>NW_025976539.1:0-7384 GCF_021869965.1 Rhincodon typus | reverse complement strand
AGGGTTAAGTTTTGGTTTAGGATGAGGGTTAAGGTAGGGTTAGGGTTAGGGTTAGAGTTATAACTAAGGTTAGGTTCAGGGTTAGGCTTTGCTTAAGAGTTAAGGTTCAGGTTAGGGTTAGGGTCATAACTCGGGTTAAGGTTAGAGCTAGGGTAATGCCTACAGTTAGTTTTAGGGTTAGAGTGTGGGTTAGGGTTAGGGTTGAGGTTAGGCTAAGGCTTGGGCTAGGGTTCGTGCTAGTGTTAGGGTTAGGGTTACGGCCAGATCTAGATATTTTGCCAGGGTTAGGTCGATCGCCATAACTTGTGTTCGGGTTGGGTTTACGATTAGGGTTATGGTTACTGCGAGGTTTCACCTTATCATTGGAGCCAGGTTTAAGGTTATTGTTAGGATTAGGGATTATGTTAGGGCTAGGACTAGGGTTAGTGTAGGGATTAGGATTAGGGTAAAGCACTGGGTTAGGATTAGGGTTAGGGTTAGGATTACAGCTATGGTTAAGGTTAAGGCTAGAGTTAGGGATCGGGTTGGGATTAATGTTAGTGTTAGTGTTAGGGACAGGGTGAGCTCAAGTACTTGGTTTAGGGTTAAATGTATGGTAAATTTTAAATTAGGGTTACGGTTAACTCTACGGTTAGGCTTAGGGTTATGGTTAGGTTTAGAGATAGGTTTAGGGCACGGGCTAGGGTTAATGTTTAAGCTCGGGCTAGGTTTAGGGTTAGGGTTAATGTTAGATTTAGGGTAAGGGTAAGGTTAGGTTAGGTCTGGGTTAGCATTCGGGCAAGGACTAGTGCTAGGATTAGGGTTAGACTCGCACTGAGGCCAGGGTTAGAGCAGGTATTTGTGTTAGGGTTAGGGTATGTTAATGCGTGTTAATGTTAGCACTAGGGTTGAGGTTAGCACCTGCATTAGGGTTCAGGTTACGGTTAGGTTTTGGGTTAGGGCCAGTGTTAATTTTGGGTTTTTGTTTAGGGTTAGCGTTAGGGCTAGTGTTAGGGCTAGTGTTAGGGTTAGTTTTAGGGTTAGTGTTAGGGTTAGGGTTAGGTCTCGAGTTAAGTTTACGGTTAGAGTTAGTTGCAGGGTTAGTGTAAGGGATCAGCTAGGATTAGTGTTAAGTTTAGGTTTAGGGTTAGGGTTAGTGTAGGGTTAAAGTTAGAGTTAGGGTTAGGGTTAGGATTTGGGTTAGAGTTTTAGCTGGGGTTAAGTTTATGGTTAGGCTTTGAGTAAAGGTTAGGTTTAGGCCTAGTGAAATGCCTACTGTTAGTGTGAGGATAAGACTGAGGGTAAGGGTAGGGTTGAGGTTAGGGTTAGGCTAAGGTTTAACCTAGGATTAGTGTTAGGCTTAGGTATAGGATTAGTGTTAATGTTAGGGTAGGGTTAGGGTTAAGATTATAATGAGTTAGAATTGGGGCTAGGGCAATGCCTACTGTTAGACTTAAAGTTGCGTGAGGGTTAGGCTAAGGTTTGGGTTATCATTAGTGTTAGGGATTAGGGTTTGTGTTTAGGGTTAGGATTAGTGTTAGGGTTAGGTTTAGGTGTAGGGTTCAGGTTAGCTTTAGTGTTAGGGTTAGGGTTACAGCTAGTTTTAGGGTTAAGGCTAGGGTTAAGGATAAGTTTAGGGTTAGGGTTAGATTTAGGTTTGGGTTTAGGGTTAGGATTAGGACCATCGTTTGTCTTAGGGTTAGGGCCAGAGCCAGGTTAGGGTTAGTGTTGGTGTTAGAATTAGGGTTAGGGCTAGTGTTAGGGTTCGGATTAGGGTTAGGGTTAGGTTTGAATTTCAGGTTGAGTTAAGGTTTGGAACAGTGTGAGGTTTAGGTTTAGTGGTAGGGTTATAGTTAGGTTTAGGGTTAGGGCTAAGTTACTGCGTAAGGTTCAGTTTAGGATTAGGGTTAGTGTTAGGCTTAGAGTTAGGGTTAGTCTTCGATTTGGTCAGGATTAGTGTAAGGGATGAGCTCGGCATCTAGCCCTGGCTAGGTCGATTGCCACAGCTAGTCTTAGGGTTAGAGTTAAAGATAGAGTTACGGTTATTGCCATGTTTAGGCTTATCTCTGGAGCCAGGTTGAGGGTTAGTGTTAGGTTTAGGGTTAAGGTTAAGGTTAGGGCTAGGGTTAGGACTAGGGTTAATGTTAGGGCTCGGGCTAGTGTAAAGTTTAGTTTTAGGATTAGGCTTAGGGTTAGGGTTAGGGTAGGGTTAGTGCAAAGGTTACGGATAGCACCACCAGTTCGGTCAGCGTTAGGGCTAGGTTAAGGCCTTGTATTGGGGTTATGGTTAGAGTTAGTGGTAGGCTTAGGGTGAGGGTTTGGGATAAGGTTAAGTTTAGGGTTAGGGTTACGTTTACGTTTAAGGTTAGGGTTAAGGTAAGGTTAGCCTTAGGGTTAGAGTGAGGTTTAGGGGTAGGGTTGGGGTTGGGGTTAGGCTGAGGTACAGGCTAGGCTTAATGTCAGTGTTAGGGTTAGGGTTAGGGCCAGACCTAGGTATTTCGCCAGGACTAGGTCGATCACCATAACTAGTGTTAGGGTTGGGTTTCCGATGAGGGCTATGGTTACTGCGAGGTTTAGGCTTATTGCTGGAGCAAGTTTTAAGGTTAGTGTTAGAGTTAGGATTAGGGCTAGGAATAGGGTTAGTGTTAGGTTTAAGGTTAGTGTAAGGTCTAGGGTTAGGGTTAGTGTTAAGGTTAAGGTTAGGGTAGGGTTAGGGTTAGAACATAGAACATAGAGCATTACAGTGCAGTACAGGCCCTTCGGCCCTCGATGTTGCGCCAACCTGTGAAACCAATCTGAAGCCCATCTACCTAAACTATTCCATTATCATCCATATGTTTATCCAATGACCATTTAAATGCCCTTAAAGTTAGCGAGTCTACTACCTTTGCAGGCAGGGCATTCCACGCCCTTACTACTCTCTGAGTAAAGAACCTACCTCTGACATCTGTCCTATATCTATCACCGCTCAATTTAAAGCTATGTCCCCTCGTGCTAGCCATCACCATCCGAGGAAAAAGGCTCCCACTGTTCACCCTATCTAATCCTCTGATCATCTTGTATGTCTCTATTAAGTCAGCTCGTAACCTTCTTCTCTCTAACGAAAACAGCCTCAAGTCCCTCAGCCTTTCCTCATAAGACCTTCCCTCCATAGGCAACATCCTGGTAAATCTCCTCTGCACCCTTTCCAATGCTTCCACATCCTTCTTATAATGCAACGACCAGAACTGTACGCAATACTCCAATTGCGGCCGCACCAGAGTTTTGTACAGCTGCAACATGACCTCATGGCTCTGAAACTCAATCCCTCTACCAATAAAACCTAACACACCGTATGCCTTCTCAACAACCCTATCAACCTGGGTGGCAACTTTCAGTGATCTATGCACATGGACACCGAGATCTCTCTGCTCATCCACACTGCCAAGAATCTTACCATTAGCCCAGTACTCTGTATTCCTGTTACTCCTTCCAAAGTGAATCACCTCACACTTTTCTGTATTAAACTCCATTTGCCACCTCTCAGCCCAGCTCTGCAGCTTATCTATGTCCCTCCGTAACCTGCAACATCCTTCCGCACTATCCACAACTCCACCGACTTTGGTGTCATCCGCAAATTTACTAACGCATCCTTCTACGCCCTCATCCAGGTCATTTATAAAAATGACAAACAGCAGTGGCCCCAAAACAGATCCTTGAGGTACACCACTAGTAACTGAACTCCAGGATGAACATTTCCCATCAACCACCACCCTCTGTCTTCTTACAGCTAGCCAATTTCTGATCATTTCCTAGTGTTAGGGCTAGGGCTAGTGTTAGGGCATGGGCTACGGTTAGTGTTTGGTCTTGGGATGGTGCAGGGTTAGGGTTAGGTTTATGGTTAGGGTTAGGGCTGGATTAGCGATTGGTTTAGAGTTAGTGTTAGGGTTAGGTTTGGGTCTAGGGCTAGTGTTAGGGATAGGGACAGGGTTAGCTCAAGCCTATGTTTAGGGTTAAAAGTATGATTAGGTTTAAATTAGGGTTACGGTTAGGTCTACGATTGGGATTAGAGTTATGGTTAGGGCTAGGGTTAGGACTCGGGCTTGGGTTAGTGTTTGGGCTTGGGCTAGATGTATGGTTAGGGTCATGGTTAGGGTTAGGTTTATGCTTAATGTTAGAGCTGGGTTAGCTCTTGGGCAAGGACTGGTGCTAGGATTAGGGTTAGGGCTAGTTCTTAGGCCAGGGTTGGGACATGTGTTTGTGTTTATGTTAGGGTTAAAGTTTGTGTCAGACATAGGGGTTAAATGTTAATACTAGGGTTACGGTTAGCGCCAGCATTAGGGTAGGGTTAGGCTTAGGTTTTGGACTAGGGCCAGAGTTAATGTTGGGGTTTGGGTTAGGCTTAGCGTTACAGCTATGGTTAGGGCTAGGGTTAGGATTAGTCTTAGGGTTAGGGTTAGGGTTAGGGTTAGGGATAAGATTAAGGTTAGGGTTAGGGCTAGGGTTAGAGATGGGGTTAGGGTTAGTGTTAGGGTTAGTCTTAGGGCTAGTATTAGGCCCTGCATTAGTCTCAGGGTTAGGGCTAGGTTTGTGACAGAGCGAGGTTAGGCTTAGTTTTAGTGTTCGGGTTCAGGTTACTGTTAGGTTTGGGGTTCGGGTTTGGGTTAGGGTTAGTGTTCGGATCAGGGCTAGGATGAGGGTTTGTGTTAGGGTTCGGGTCAGGGCTAGGGTGAGGGTTTGTGTTAGAGTTCGGGTTACTGTAAGGGATTAGGTTCAGGGTTAGTGTTAGTGTTAGTGTTAGTGTTAGTGTTCGGGTGGGGTTAGGGTTAGGCTTATAACTAAGGTTAGGTTTAGGTTCAGGGTTAGGGTTAGAGTTACTTTTAGTGCTTGCATTAGTGTTCATTTTAAGAGTGCAGTTTCAAGTTAGTTTTGGCATCCTCATTACGGTTACATTTAGAGTTTGGGTTAGGATTAACACTAGGGCTAGTGTTAGGGTTATGGCTGCAATAGGTTTAGGTTAAAAGTTAGGGTTAGGTTTTGGGTTCAGTTTGGGTACAGTGTGGTTAGCATTTGGGTTAGAATTTGTGTTAAGCTTAGGTCTAGGGTTAGCGTTTGTGTTAGGGTTAGGGTTAAGGTTCAGGTAACTCAGGAAAGATATAAGTGCCATAAAGGGAGAGAAACAAACGATCAACCATGTCCTCTTGGGAAAGTGTGAAGATTCTACGTAAGGAGAGGTTTAAGGTTAGGGTTAGGATTAGGATCAGGATTATCATTCATATTAGAATTACAGTTACAGCTAGGGTTAGGGTGTCTCAGGAAAGACATCATTGCCAAAGAGGGAGTGAAATTAAGGGACACACAACTAGTCCCACGATAGTGTGACTGTCCTTTGAAGAAATAGGGTTAGGGTTAGGGTTAGGATTAGTTTTAGAGATCAGTGTTCATGTCAGGGTTAGGTTTAGGCATAAGGGTAGGGTTAGTGTTAGGTTTAGGAGTGTAGTTGGGGTTGAGTTAGTGTAAGGGCTAGGTTTAGGATTAGGGTTAGGGGTACGATTAAGGTTAGGGTTACGTTTAGTGTTAGGGTTAAAGTTGGCATTGTGCTAAGGGCCACATTTAGGGTTATGGTTAGGTTTAGTGGTCAGGTTAAGGTTAGGGTTAGGGTGGGTTAAGGTTAGGAGTCCAGATATGGTTAGGTTTAGTGTTAGAGTTATTGTTAGCACTGGTATTAAGGTTAGGGTTAAGTTCAGGGCTAGGGTTAGGGGTAGGATTAGAGTTGCGATTAGGATTGCGGTTAGGGCTACAGTTAGGATCGTGGTCAGGGCTAGGTTTAGGGTTAGGGTAAGTGTTAGGACTAGGATTTGGGTTAGGCTTAGGCAAAGTGTTTGCGCTACAGCTTGAGGGTGAGGGCTGGAGTTAGGGTTAGCTCCAGGGTTATGGTTTGGGTTACATTTCTGGGTCAGGTTAGATTTAGGGTTAGTGCTAGGCTAAGGGTTACAGTGAGGGTTAGGCTTTGGGTTAGGGTTAGGGCAACAGGTAGGGCTAGTGTTAAGGGTATAGCTAGGTTTAGGGTTAGAGTTAAGGTTAAGATTAGTGTTAGGGTTAGGGTTAGGTTTAGGGTAGAGTTAGGTTCAGGGGTAGGGTTAGCTTCAGGGTTAGGGTTAGGGTTAAGATTATGACTAGAGTTAGGCTGAGTTAGTATTAGGTCACCTGTTAGGTTTAGATTTAGGGTTTGATTTAAGGTGAGGTTAAGGGCAAGGTTCAGGGATGGGACAAGGGCTAGGGTTAGGGTTCGGGGAAGATCTGCGACTGAGGTTCAGGTTTATGATTAAGGTTAGGCTGAGTTAAGGTTATGGCTCATGTGATCTTTAGATTTAGGGTAAGGGTAGGTTAAGGGCAAGGTTTAGGATTTGGACAAGATCTTGGGTTAAGGGTGGGGAAGAGCTGCAGCTAAGGATCAAGTTACGGCTAGGTTTTGGGTTAGGGTTAGCGGTAGGGTTAGGTGTAGACATATTCCTAGTGATAGCGTTGGGGCTGATTTAGGTTTAGAGTTAGATTATGGACTTGGGTAAGTGTTAGTTTAAGGGCAAGGGCTATGTCTAGGGTTAGGGTTATGATCAGGACTAGGGTTAGGGTTAGGGTAAGGGTTAGGGTTAAGGTTAGGGTTAGAGTTAGTGTTGGGGTCATGGAATGGGTTAGAGTAAGGGCTAGGACGATGAGGTAGGTTTCGTGTCAGGGTTGTGACAGGGTTAGGTTAGGGTTCGGTTTAGGGTTAGTGCTCGGTTTAGGGTCGGGGTTAAGGTTGGGGTTGGAGTTAGGTTTAAGTTTAGGGTTAGTGTTAGTGTTGGGTTTGTGGATAGGATAAGGATAGTGTTAGGGTGAGCATAGGTTATGGTTTGGGCTAGGTTTCTGGGTAGGGTTAGTGCTAATGTAAGGGTTAGCATGAGAGTTAGGCTTTGTGTTAAGGGTATGGCTAGGTGCAGGGTTAGAATTAAGGTTAAGACTAGTATTAGGGTTAGGGTTA
Source organism: Rhincodon typus (assembly GCF_021869965.1). Taxonomy (NCBI): domain Eukaryota; kingdom Metazoa; phylum Chordata; class Chondrichthyes; order Orectolobiformes; family Rhincodontidae; genus Rhincodon; species Rhincodon typus. Next base: position 405 of record NW_025976539.1, on the reverse strand, counting down.
GGGTTAGGGTTAGGTTTAGGGGTAGAGTTAAGTTTAGTGGTAGAGTTAGCTTTAGCGTTAGGGTTAGGGTTAAGCTTGGGGGCATTGATTAGGGTTAAGGCAAGGGCTGGGATGATGAGGTAGGTTTAGGGTCAGGGTTGTGTCAGGGTTAGGTTAGGGTTCGGGCTAGGTTTAGGGTTCTGGTTAGTGTTAGGGTTGGGTTTGCTGTTAGAGTTTGAGATAGTGTTTGGGTTAGCGTCAGAGTTATGTTTTGGGTTAGTTTTCTGGATCTGGGGCTAGGGTTAGGGTTAGGGTTGTTGCTGAGGGTAGGGTTAGCGTTAGGGTTGTGACTGGGTCTATTATTAGGGTTAGGGTTGTTGCTGAGGCTAGGGTTAGGGTTAGGGTTGTGACTGGGTCTATTATTAG
>NW_025976538.1:0-7384 GCF_021869965.1 Rhincodon typus | reverse complement strand
AGGGTTAAGTTTTGGTTTAGGATGAGGGTTAAGGTAGGGTTAGGGTTAGGGTTAGAGTTATAACTAAGGTTAGGTTCAGGGTTAGGCTTTGCTTAAGAGTTAAGGTTCAGGTTAGGGTTAGGGTCATAACTCGGGTTAAGGTTAGAGCTAGGGTAATGCCTACAGTTAGTTTTAGGGTTAGAGTGTGGGTTAGGGTTAGGGTTGAGGTTAGGCTAAGGCTTGGGCTAGGGTTCGTGCTAGTGTTAGGGTTAGGGTTACGGCCAGATCTAGATATTTTGCCAGGGTTAGGTCGATCGCCATAACTTGTGTTCGGGTTGGGTTTACGATTAGGGTTATGGTTACTGCGAGGTTTCACCTTATCATTGGAGCCAGGTTTAAGGTTATTGTTAGGATTAGGGATTATGTTAGGGCTAGGACTAGGGTTAGTGTAGGGATTAGGATTAGGGTAAAGCACTGGGTTAGGATTAGGGTTAGGGTTAGGATTACAGCTATGGTTAAGGTTAAGGCTAGAGTTAGGGATCGGGTTGGGATTAATGTTAGTGTTAGTGTTAGGGACAGGGTGAGCTCAAGTACTTGGTTTAGGGTTAAATGTATGGTAAATTTTAAATTAGGGTTACGGTTAACTCTACGGTTAGGCTTAGGGTTATGGTTAGGTTTAGAGATAGGTTTAGGGCACGGGCTAGGGTTAATGTTTAAGCTCGGGCTAGGTTTAGGGTTAGGGTTAATGTTAGATTTAGGGTAAGGGTAAGGTTAGGTTAGGTCTGGGTTAGCATTCGGGCAAGGACTAGTGCTAGGATTAGGGTTAGACTCGCACTGAGGCCAGGGTTAGAGCAGGTATTTGTGTTAGGGTTAGGGTATGTTAATGCGTGTTAATGTTAGCACTAGGGTTGAGGTTAGCACCTGCATTAGGGTTCAGGTTACGGTTAGGTTTTGGGTTAGGGCCAGTGTTAATTTTGGGTTTTTGTTTAGGGTTAGCGTTAGGGCTAGTGTTAGGGCTAGTGTTAGGGTTAGTTTTAGGGTTAGTGTTAGGGTTAGGGTTAGGTCTCGAGTTAAGTTTACGGTTAGAGTTAGTTGCAGGGTTAGTGTAAGGGATCAGCTAGGATTAGTGTTAAGTTTAGGTTTAGGGTTAGGGTTAGTGTAGGGTTAAAGTTAGAGTTAGGGTTAGGGTTAGGATTTGGGTTAGAGTTTTAGCTGGGGTTAAGTTTATGGTTAGGCTTTGAGTAAAGGTTAGGTTTAGGCCTAGTGAAATGCCTACTGTTAGTGTGAGGATAAGACTGAGGGTAAGGGTAGGGTTGAGGTTAGGGTTAGGCTAAGGTTTAACCTAGGATTAGTGTTAGGCTTAGGTATAGGATTAGTGTTAATGTTAGGGTAGGGTTAGGGTTAAGATTATAATGAGTTAGAATTGGGGCTAGGGCAATGCCTACTGTTAGACTTAAAGTTGCGTGAGGGTTAGGCTAAGGTTTGGGTTATCATTAGTGTTAGGGATTAGGGTTTGTGTTTAGGGTTAGGATTAGTGTTAGGGTTAGGTTTAGGTGTAGGGTTCAGGTTAGCTTTAATGTTAGGGTTAGGGTTACAGCTAGTTTTAGGGTTAAGGCTAGGGTTAAGGATAAGTTTAGGGTTAGGGTTAGATTTAGGTTTGGGTTTAGGGTTAGGATTAGGACCATCGTTTGTCTTAGGGTTAGGGCCAGAGCCAGGTTAGGGTTAGTGTTGGTGTTAGAATTAGGGTTAGGGCTAGTGTTAGGGTTCGGATTAGGGTTAGGGTTAGGTTTGAATTTCAGGTTGAGTTAAGGTTTGGAACAGTGTGAGGTTTAGGTTTAGTGGTAGGGTTATAGTTAGGTTTAGGGTTAGGGCTAAGTTACTGCGTAAGGTTCAGTTTAGGATTAGGGTTAGTGTTAGGCTTAGAGTTAGGGTTAGTCTTCGATTTGGTCAGGATTAGTGTAAGGGATGAGCTCGGCATCTAGCCCTGGCTAGGTCGATTGCCACAGCTAGTCTTAGGGTTAGAGTTAAAGATAGAGTTACGGTTATTGCCATGTTTAGGCTTATCTCTGGAGCCAGGTTGAGGGTTAGTGTTAGGTTTAGGGTTAAGGTTAAGGTTAGGGCTAGGGTTAGGACTAGGGTTAATGTTAGGGCTCGGGCTAGTGTAAAGTTTAGTTTTAGGATTAGGCTTAGGGTTAGGGTTAGGGTAGGGTTAGTGCAAAGGTTACGGATAGCACCACCAGTTCGGTCAGCGTTAGGGCTAGGTTAAGGCCTTGTATTGGGGTTATGGTTAGAGTTAGTGGTAGGCTTAGGGTGAGGGTTTGGGATAAGGTTAAGTTTAGGGTTAGGGTTACGTTTACGTTTAAGGTTAGGGTTAAGGTAAGGTTAGCCTTAGGGTTAGAGTGAGGTTTAGGGGTAGGGTTGGGGTTGGGGTTAGGCTGAGGTACAGGCTAGGCTTAATGTCAGTGTTAGGGTTAGGGTTAGGGCCAGACCTAGGTATTTCGCCAGGACTAGGTCGATCACCATAACTAGTGTTAGGGTTGGGTTTCCGATGAGGGCTATGGTTACTGCGAGGTTTAGGCTTATTGCTGGAGCAAGTTTTAAGGTTAGTGTTAGAGTTAGGATTAGGGCTAGGAATAGGGTTAGTGTTAGGTTTAAGGTTAGTGTAAGGTCTAGGGTTAGGGTTAGTGTTAAGGTTAAGGTTAGGGTAGGGTTAGGGTTAGAACATAGAACATAGAGCATTACAGTGCAGTACAGGCCCTTCGGCCCTCGATGTTGCGCCAACCTGTGAAACCAATCTGAAGCCCATCTACCTAAACTATTCCATTATCATCCATATGTTTATCCAATGACCATTTAAATGCCCTTAAAGTTAGCGAGTCTACTACCTTTGCAGGCAGGGCATTCCACGCCCTTACTACTCTCTGAGTAAAGAACCTACCTCTGACATCTGTCCTATATCTATCACCGCTCAATTTAAAGCTATGTCCCCTCGTGCTAGCCATCACCATCCGAGGAAAAAGGCTCCCACTGTTCACCCTATCTAATCCTCTGATCATCTTGTATGTCTCTATTAAGTCAGCTCGTAACCTTCTTCTCTCTAACGAAAACAGCCTCAAGTCCCTCAGCCTTTCCTCATAAGACCTTCCCTCCATAGGCAACATCCTGGTAAATCTCCTCTGCACCCTTTCCAATGCTTCCACATCCTTCTTATAATGCAACGACCAGAACTGTACGCAATACTCCAATTGCGGCCGCACCAGAGTTTTGTACAGCTGCAACATGACCTCATGGCTCTGAAACTCAATCCCTCTACCAATAAAACCTAACACACCGTATGCCTTCTCAACAACCCTATCAACCTGGGTGGCAACTTTCAGTGATCTATGCACATGGACACCGAGATCTCTCTGCTCATCCACACTGCCAAGAATCTTACCATTAGCCCAGTACTCTGTATTCCTGTTACTCCTTCCAAAGTGAATCACCTCACACTTTTCTGTATTAAACTCCATTTGCCACCTCTCAGCCCAGCTCTGCAGCTTATCTATGTCCCTCCGTAACCTGCAACATCCTTCCGCACTATCCACAACTCCACCGACTTTGGTGTCATCCGCAAATTTACTAACGCATCCTTCTACGCCCTCATCCAGGTCATTTATAAAAATGACAAACAGCAGTGGCCCCAAAACAGATCCTTGAGGTACACCACTAGTAACTGAACTCCAGGATGAACATTTCCCATCAACCACCACCCTCTGTCTTCTTACAGCTAGCCAATTTCTGATCATTTCCTAGTGTTAGGGCTAGGGCTAGTGTTAGGGCATGGGCTACGGTTAGTGTTTGGTCTTGGGATGGTGCAGGGTTAGGGTTAGGTTTATGGTTAGGGTTAGGGCTGGATTAGCGATTGGTTTAGAGTTAGTGTTAGGGTTAGGTTTGGGTCTAGGGCTAGTGTTAGGGATAGGGACAGGGTTAGCTCAAGCCTATGTTTAGGGTTAAAAGTATGATTAGGTTTAAATTAGGGTTACGGTTAGGTCTACGATTGGGATTAGAGTTATGGTTAGGGCTAGGGTTAGGACTCGGGCTTGGGTTAGTGTTTGGGCTTGGGCTAGATGTATGGTTAGGGTCATGGTTAGGGTTAGGTTTATGCTTAATGTTAGAGCTGGGTTAGCTCTTGGGCAAGGACTGGTGCTAGGATTAGGGTTAGGGCTAGTTCTTAGGCCAGGGTTGGGACATGTGTTTGTGTTTATGTTAGGGTTAAAGTTTGTGTCAGACATAGGGGTTAAATGTTAATACTAGGGTTACGGTTAGCGCCAGCATTAGGGTAGGGTTAGGCTTAGGTTTTGGACTAGGGCCAGAGTTAATGTTGGGGTTTGGGTTAGGCTTAGCGTTACAGCTATGGTTAGGGCTAGGGTTAGGATTAGTCTTAGGGTTAGGGTTAGGGTTAGGGTTAGGGATAAGATTAAGGTTAGGGTTAGGGCTAGGGTTAGAGATGGGGTTAGGGTTAGTGTTAGGGTTAGTCTTAGGGCTAGTATTAGGCCCTGCATTAGTCTCAGGGTTAGGGCTAGGTTTGTGACAGAGCGAGGTTAGGCTTAGTTTTAGTGTTCGGGTTCAGGTTACTGTTAGGTTTGGGGTTCGGGTTTGGGTTAGGGTTAGTGTTCGGATCAGGGCTAGGATGAGGGTTTGTGTTAGGGTTCGGGTCAGGGCTAGGGTGAGGGTTTGTGTTAGAGTTCGGGTTACTGTAAGGGATTAGGTTCAGGGTTAGTGTTAGTGTTAGTGTTAGTGTTAGTGTTCGGGTGGGGTTAGGGTTAGGCTTATAACTAAGGTTAGGTTTAGGTTCAGGGTTAGGGTTAGAGTTACTTTTAGTGCTTGCATTAGTGTTCATTTTAAGAGTGCAGTTTCAAGTTAGTTTTGGCATCCTCATTACGGTTACATTTAGAGTTTGGGTTAGGATTAACACTAGGGCTAGTGTTAGGGTTATGGCTGCAATAGGTTTAGGTTAAAAGTTAGGGTTAGGTTTTGGGTTCAGTTTGGGTACAGTGTGGTTAGCATTTGGGTTAGAATTTGTGTTAAGCTTAGGTCTAGGGTTAGCGTTTGTGTTAGGGTTAGGGTTAAGGTTCAGGTAACTCAGGAAAGATATAAGTGCCATAAAGGGAGAGAAACAAACGATCAACCATGTCCTCTTGGGAAAGTGTGAAGATTCTACGTAAGGAGAGGTTTAAGGTTAGGGTTAGGATTAGGATCAGGATTATCATTCATATTAGAATTACAGTTACAGCTAGGGTTAGGGTGTCTCAGGAAAGACATCATTGCCAAAGAGGGAGTGAAATTAAGGGACACACAACTAGTCCCACGATAGTGTGACTGTCCTTTGAAGAAATAGGGTTAGGGTTAGGGTTAGGATTAGTTTTAGAGATCAGTGTTCATGTCAGGGTTAGGTTTAGGCATAAGGGTAGGGTTAGTGTTAGGTTTAGGAGTGTAGTTGGGGTTGAGTTAGTGTAAGGGCTAGGTTTAGGATTAGGGTTAGGGGTACGATTAAGGTTAGGGTTACGTTTAGTGTTAGGGTTAAAGTTGGCATTGTGCTAAGGGCCACATTTAGGGTTATGGTTAGGTTTAGTGGTCAGGTTAAGGTTAGGGTTAGGGTGGGTTAAGGTTAGGAGTCCAGATATGGTTAGGTTTAGTGTTAGAGTTATTGTTAGCACTGGTATTAAGGTTAGGGTTAAGTTCAGGGCTAGGGTTAGGGGTAGGATTAGAGTTGCGATTAGGATTGCGGTTAGGGCTACAGTTAGGATCGTGGTCAGGGCTAGGTTTAGGGTTAGGGTAAGTGTTAGGACTAGGATTTGGGTTAGGCTTAGGCAAAGTGTTTGCGCTACAGCTTGAGGGTGAGGGCTGGAGTTAGGGTTAGCTCCAGGGTTATGGTTTGGGTTACATTTCTGGGTCAGGTTAGATTTAGGGTTAGTGCTAGGCTAAGGGTTACAGTGAGGGTTAGGCTTTGGGTTAGGGTTAGGGCAACAGGTAGGGCTAGTGTTAAGGGTATAGCTAGGTTTAGGGTTAGAGTTAAGGTTAAGATTAGTGTTAGGGTTAGGGTTAGGTTTAGGGTAGAGTTAGGTTCAGGGGTAGGGTTAGCTTCAGGGTTAGGGTTAGGGTTAAGATTATGACTAGAGTTAGGCTGAGTTAGTATTAGGTCACCTGTTAGGTTTAGATTTAGGGTTTGATTTAAGGTGAGGTTAAGGGCAAGGTTCAGGGATGGGACAAGGGCTAGGGTTAGGGTTCGGGGAAGATCTGCGACTGAGGTTCAGGTTTATGATTAAGGTTAGGCTGAGTTAAGGTTATGGCTCATGTGATCTTTAGATTTAGGGTAAGGGTAGGTTAAGGGCAAGGTTTAGGATTTGGACAAGATCTTGGGTTAAGGGTGGGGAAGAGCTGCAGCTAAGGATCAAGTTACGGCTAGGTTTTGGGTTAGGGTTAGCGGTAGGGTTAGGTGTAGACATATTCCTAGTGATAGCGTTGGGGCTGATTTAGGTTTAGAGTTAGATTATGGACTTGGGTAAGTGTTAGTTTAAGGGCAAGGGCTATGTCTAGGGTTAGGGTTATGATCAGGACTAGGGTTAGGGTTAGGGTAAGGGTTAGGGTTAAGGTTAGGGTTAGAGTTAGTGTTGGGGTCATGGAATGGGTTAGAGTAAGGGCTAGGACGATGAGGTAGGTTTCGTGTCAGGGTTGTGACAGGGTTAGGTTAGGGTTCGGTTTAGGGTTAGTGCTCGGTTTAGGGTCGGGGTTAAGGTTGGGGTTGGAGTTAGGTTTAAGTTTAGGGTTAGTGTTAGTGTTGGGTTTGTGGATAGGATAAGGATAGTGTTAGGGTGAGCATAGGTTATGGTTTGGGCTAGGTTTCTGGGTAGGGTTAGTGCTAATGTAAGGGTTAGCATGAGAGTTAGGCTTTGTGTTAAGGGTATGGCTAGGTGCAGGGTTAGAATTAAGGTTAAGACTAGTATTAGGGTTAGGGTTAGGGTTAGGGTTAGGTTTAGGGGTAGAGTTAAGTTTAGTGGTAGAGTTAGCTTTAGCGTTAGGGTTAGGGTTAAGCTTGGGGGCATTGATTAGGGTTAAGGCAAGGGCTGGGATGATGAGGTAGGTTTAGGGTCAGGGTTGTGTCAGGGTTAGGTTAGGGTTCGGGCTAGGTTTAGGGTTCTGGTTAGTGTTAGGGTTGGGTTTGCTGTTAGAGTTTGAGATAGTGTTTGGGTTAGCGTCAGAGTTATGTTTTGGGTTAGTTTTCTGGATCTGGGGCTAGGGTTAGGGTTAGGGTTGTTGCTGAGGGTAGGGTTAGCGTTAGGGTTGTGACTGGGTCTATTATTAGGGTTAGGGTTGTTGCTGAGGCTAGGGTTAGGGTTAGGGTTGTGACTGGGTCTATTATTAG
>NW_025976537.1:0-7385 GCF_021869965.1 Rhincodon typus | reverse complement strand
CCATCCCCGCCTCTTCGACCTGTTTGTTTCCTCTCCACCTATCCTCTCCTCTATCCCTCTTCTATCCGCCTCCCACTCTCTCCCTATTTATTTCAAAACCCCCTTCCCCTCCCCCTTTTCTGATGAAGGGTCTCGGCCCGAAACGTCAGCCTCTCTGCTCCTATGATGCTGCTTGGCCTGCTGTATTCATCCAGCCCTGCACCTTGTATGCTCTTTGTAAGGTTGGTGTGACTTGATAGGCCAAATGGCCTGCTTCCACATTGTACGGATTCTAATGATGATCTATGATTAAATGTCTACACAACAATAGAGATGCTATTAGCAAAACTGCAATGCCTGACAATCAAAAATGTAAATATTAATTTTAAGAGAGCCAAGTACTGAGATACTTAAAGGATATAGGTGTATGGAGTTAGGCCACAGATCAGCTATGACCTCATTGAACAGCAGAAGTCTCGATGGGCTGAATGGCCTACTCCTGTTCCTATACTTACTAAATCAGAGCGCTTTGCGTAAAAAGCAGGAGAACGTTTTGCATGCGATTACCTTCCAAAGGTTATTCGAAGTCTCAAGTCACAAAATTATCCAGTTATTCTTTCCTAGGTTCTCTCTACTACATCCAAAGGATTTTTAAAAATTCTACTTTAAAGCATGCCTGCTATATAACTCAATTAGATGCTCGCACGCCACAATATCAAATCACATAAAACAGAAACAATTTCTTGAAAGGAATCAAAATTAATTAATTCCGACTTTTTGTACATCCTCCCCCTTCACCTCTATTGGTAGTTGCTTTCAGCTGCCCTCAAACACATCCTTTTCTTCCCATATTCTCCTCCTTCGAACTCTCCTAATCATTATTCCTCCTTCCACTTTTCAACCACGTTTTCTTATTAAAACGCTGCGCATTCGCGAAACATTTTCTGGCTCTGGAGTACGAATATGGACTGCTGTGGAAAAGCCATGTGTCATCCTTGGCCATAACTCAACAGCCCAGTATGTCACAATTACACAAACGCTGCATATTACATTCATTCTCAATTGTACAAGCGACACATCAGTAGAATAAGAGGTAAAAGAATATTGAGGCACCTAACTAAATTATACCTTGTTTTTGAAAGCGAAAGATCTACGGTATCAGGTCTTCGTCACCAATTCCGCAAACACTTTCAATTCCAGACTTCTTGTGCAACATGTTTAATTAGTAACAAACAACAGCAGTGTTTATGTGACGGCTTTTATTTAAGCTTGGAACAAAGCCAAATAAAAGTATGCTTATATACAACGTTGAGTAGCTCATTGATACAGCGGCCCCTATTGTTAAATTCTACGCCTCAATATCAACCAAAAACAACTGCTGTTACACCACCATGGACATCCAACACACAAAACAGGCAAAAATGAGGATAAGCAAAATGGAACTCATTCGAGGACCACCCCCAACTAGATGCAGCACAAATAACTTTAAATACAAATCCCAGGCCTTACCTTTTTAATGTACTTCTCGACAACATCAACGAAGACGTTAGTAACTAGGAGCGCAATGCTCGCTATTAAGAAAATAATGCAAAGAATGCCGATTGTGTAAGTGACTCCAGGCCGTACCCCCATTGTGAAGACTGAGAGGAGCAACAATAACTACTGCAAGTGCCGCTGTCCCCAGCAGCGGATGGATTGACAAGCAGCTCAGAACAATCCCCCCGACCCTGGGAAAACTGGCCCGTCCCACGGCTGCGCCCTGCACAGACAAGGGAACACGCACGCGCGACAGCTTGTCCCCAGGGCAGGGTAAAGGTGCGGATGTCGCAATCAAGAGGCGCTCCGAAGAGAAGCAGACACTGGTTCACATTTTGAGCCACGGGCAGCAAAAGCTCCTGTCAGAAATGCGTCGACTAATCGGCGGTGCATTTGCAGCATTTTCTGTTTTCACTTCAGATCTGTATCATTCGCGCTATTTTTTTTAAAATTCTGATCCGAAGACGTCCAGGCTCTGTATTTCAATATTTGCTTACGAAGAAGTAAATGCAGACGGGTCTTGGCGTTGCCAATCCAGCGGGATTGACGTGAAGTCTGTAGGAATTAAAAATGAATTGTCAGGATCTTGTTTGCGAGGCAATGGCCTAGTGGTATTATCACTGGACTGTTAATCTAGTGTCCCAGGTGATGGCCTCGGGACCCGGGTTCGAATCCTGCTAAGGCAGATGGTGAAATTTGAATTCATTAAGTATCTGGTTTAAACGAGTTTGAGACTGGATGGGCAATAAATGCTGCCTGCACCCTCATCCCTGGAATGAATAAAGCAGGGAGAACCCAAAATATGTTGTTCAGAAACATTTTTTTCATTATCCTTGGGTAGTTCCATTTGGAGGTTGGTTGTACAGATATTGGGGATTGGATATGGGATTGTTGGATATGGAATTATTTTAATTTGGCCCCTCACCAATCCAGCAGGGCTGGAAGAAAACGTGGAGGATGAGGAACCCCAGCACCTGGGCTCAAGAAGACGACTGAATAGAGGGTGCTGCATCCCAGACGACATGTCTTGGACCTTTCTGAGATTCACTGGCAGAAGGGGTTGCCCTTCAGATGGATCACCATGATTTCCTACAATAGGAATTGTTGTCAGTGAGACCAGTAAGGGTGAATATGCCCTACCAATGGTCCTCGAAGTTACACCTACCCTGAATTTTGTTTTCTGGCTACTTGCAATTAGCTACAAGGCCTATTAATCTGCCAGTTTGCAGTTCACAGCTGTAGTAGGTAGATAACTAGTGTCCTGTTTGCCAGAGGAAGTACATCATGATCTCCGTTAGCTTCAACATTCAACAGAAAAGAGTACATTGTTCTGGAGCCATGGCTGACTTACATGCAGGACATGATTGACTGTGTGATATTGGTGGCCATTGAGCACCAAAATAAAAGCCCATTCAAGCAATAAGTTTAAATCTCTGGACTGTCAAGTTTAGGAGTATGCTGTCCACAATTTCCCCCAAATCATGTGTTATACATCAACATGATCTGCAGCATATTGCTCCACGCTGCCTTGAAGGAAGACCACCCTTTGGAGGAGGAAATAAGCAGCAGCAACAGGAACCTTCATCAAATGATGAAAACCTTTGAGAAAGATGCAATCACATTGGGAAACAGGCACTCTGAAAAATCAGCATTTTCTAGCACCAGATGTAAAAGGTCAGCACATTCAGCAGTGAGTCACAGTAACTCGGTGATTAGCACTGCTGCTTCACAGCGCTAGGGACCCAGGCTTGACTCCACTGTCAGGTGACTCTGTGTGGAGTTTGCACATTCTCCGTGTCTGCATGGGTTTCCTCCGGGTGTTCTGGTTTCCTCCCACAGTCCAAAGATGTGCAGGCTAGGTGGATTGGCCATGCTAAATTGCCCATAGAGTTCAGGGATGTGTAGATTAGGGGGATGGATCTGGGTGGGATGGTCAGTGTGGACTTGTTGGGCCAAAGGGCCTGTTTCCACACTGTAGGGATTCTGTGATCTATTCTATGAGTCCCCTGGGATTCTTCATATCCCTGACCTGAGAACTTAGACAGAGCCCTTCTGCATAACAATCCTTGTCAAATTCTTCATTCTGCATTGAACATTCAAAACATTCTGACAATGTTGACTCAGCTGTAACTCTGAAACTATTTTGAAGGCCAAGGTGGCTGATTATGATCAAGCTGATTCATTTAATGTCAAAAATACCTTTTATTTCTGTCTCGCCCAGATGATCCATCTGTAGTGTTTCTCTTTAGAGAATGTTTTCTAACTCCTGTGAGATTCTGTTTAGTGAGCTGAGCAAAGCTGGCATGTGCTCGGATCCTTGTGATGATCCTGAGTGCTCAAGCCCATGAGGATCCAATTTCTAGTTGTTGCAGCTCAGTTGCTGCCAGTGTGGTATGTCCTAGCTCGTGTGTTGGCACTGTGACAGGTATTAGTTGTTTAGGTTTGCTGAAATTCTGAAAGAAAGAATGCATCCTGCTTCCATCACACCACTCCCTTCCCTCAGATTTGGGTCTCTTCAGTTCCACTGATCTATGGAAAAGAAGAAGGCAGAAGATAATTGAGCCCCGCAAAGCTATTATCCATTTGATTGAGCAATCACTCAATTATGCATTCTGACCTCTAAATGGCAGTTATTTTAAGCTTAAACCAAAGCTGTAGAGAATGTTAGCATGATGTCCTATAGACTGAGGGACTGGCTTCTGTTTATCTGAAGCTAATCATACTATTCAGGGTGGAGTGCAGAGATAACATCACGGAGGCTGGATAGGGATTCCTTACCTCGGGCATCATTGTGAAACTACTGAGCATAACTCCTCATACCTCATCCGGTTGTTTGGGTGAAGTCAACAGTTATCAAGCCCTTAAATTCTTTATCTCTCTCATCTTTGTCAGAAGGAGCACTGCCTCATCACTTTGCCACCAGAAAGGTCAGGGATTAGCTCATAGCTCAGTGATTCCACTCAGCCTCTTGCAATTTTGCCCTGAGAGCAGTGACAGAGTATGCCAGTGTGATCTCTCCTGGTCTGCCCTTGCCAGCAGTCATGACTGTTGTCCACTGTATTTTGCTAAGTGCTGACTCCTCCAGCCCATTAACTGTCCGGTACAGAGTGTCAGTGTTTGAACTGGTGTTTGGGAAGGATGGAGCTCCTTCTAAAAGGGAGTTTTGATCCCTTACAGGATCCTTCAGGAAAGAATAAGGAAAGAAGAGGGAAAGTGAGCATTAGCAGGTGTCAATCTGACCTCCAGTCAGAAAAACATCCTTCCATAAATACCCTCTGTCTCCTGTGACCAAGTCAATTTTGTATCCAATTTGCCAACTTACCATGGATCCCGTGCAACTTAATCTTCTGTACCATCCGACTATGAAGGACCTTGTCAAATACTTTAGTAAAGTCAACTTGGACAACATTTACTGCCCTACCCTCATCAATCATCTTTGTCACTTCCTCAAAAACCTCAAGCTTGTGAGAGAAGACCTCCCCTGCAAAAAGCCATATTGACTATCCCGATGAAATCCATTCCTTTCCAAATGTGAGTAAATCCTGTTCCTAAGAATCTTCTGCAAGAATTTCCCTATCACTGATGAAAGGTTCACAAGCCTATAATTTCCCAGATTATCCCTGTTGCCCTTCTCAAAGAAGTGAACAACATTGGCTATTCTCCAGTCTTCTGATACGTCACCTGCGACTATAGAGGACGCAACTCTGTCAAGGTACCAGCAATCTCTTCCCTTGTCTCCTTCTGTATCCTGGAATAGATTCCATTAGGCCTTGGGGATTTATCTATCGTAATGTTTTTCAAGACACCCAACACCTCCTCCTCCTTAATATTGACACACCCCAGAATATCAACAAAACCTACTCTAATCTCACCATCACCTATGTCCTTCTCCTTGGTGAATATCGATGCATAGTTATCCCACTTCCTCTGGCTCCATACATAAATTCCCACCTTTGTCCTTAAGTGGACTTATCTTTTCCCTAATTCTCCTCTTCCTCTTAATATTCTTATAAAATGCCTTGCAATTCTCCTTAATCCTACTTGCCAAGGACATTTTGTGGCACCTTCTAGCCATCCTAATTTCTTTTTTAAGTGTTTTCCTGCTTCCTTTATATTCCTCAAGGACCTTGTTTCATTTCAGTTTCCGAAACCTTACATATGCTTCCTTTTTCTTTTTGACTAAACTTTCAATATTTCTTGTTATCCAGGGTTCCTGAATCTTGCGGCCCATATCTTTCATCTTCACAGGAACATGCCATTCCTGAACTATGATCAACTGGCCTTTAGAAGGTTCCCATATGTCAGGTGTGGATTTATCCTCAAACAGTTGTCCCAATCTAATTTCTCCATTTCGTACCGAATACTGTTGTTAGCCTTCCCCAAGTTTAGCAATTTCACCTGGGGACCAGTCTTAACCTTGACTATAACTATCTTAAAACCTATGAAAGTATATTCACTGTTCCCTAAATACCTTCTTTCTCCTTTCTGTATTTGTAAAGCTTCCCCTTATATATAACTGTGACAGTTGTGATAGTGAGTTCCTCATTCTAACCACTTTGATGAAGAAATTTCCTGTTGGACTTATTTGTGACAATGATTTATGGACCTGGCTTTGGTTTTCCCTGCAAAGGGAAGCTTTTCTCAACATCTACCATGTCAGACCCCTTCATAATCTGAAGGTCACCTTTTAAATATTTCTAGAGAAACAAACCTAATCTGTTAATTTTTTCCAAATTGATATAGTCTGTGATTTATGTTGTTATCATGGTATACTTCTACAACTTCTTCAGTGTCTCTGTAATCTTTTTCGTTACACAAAGACAGAACTGATCATATATAAAGTGCGATTCAATGTGACGTAACTTCACTGCTTTTTAATCCTTTCCCTTCACAAATGAAAACCTGTGCCTTATTTTTTGCCACCTCATTTTTGTCCAAGTAAATTACCATTTATCATATTTATCTATATTACAGTTAATTTGACAATGATACTCCCATTCTGAAAATGTATTAATGCATTGCAGTATTTTTCTTCAGTCCTTCTCCATATTGGAAATACTCCTCAAATTGATGTCATTCATTGTTTTTTTTTTCTAATTTCTGAATCTAAGTCATTTATGTAAATGGTGAACAGCAGTGAAGCCTGCACTGATCCTTGTGAAACGCCATTTCCTGCCTTTCACCAGTATGAGTGACAAAGGGAAATAATGAAGATAGTGTAGTTGATATTGGGTATATAGGCTTTAAACAAGGGGTTGGTTCAGTTGTTTCACATGTAGTTCTTAATAATACCAACAATTCAAGTTCAATTCTCAATCTGACTGAGGTAGACTTGGGACTTGCCGCTTTGTCCTTTCCCTGAGAGAATAAGGCAATGGCAAACCACCAGTGACTAAAACTGTCAAGAAAATAGCTCAGAACAAAGCATCAGCGGACAATGATACAGGGACCTGCTTTCAGGCGAAGCACACATGGAAATCTTAAACAGTTAAACTGTGTCTATGAAAGCATTTGTTGTTTATTCTTTTTCATCCTTTGTAACAAAATGAGAATAGATCATCTTTCATTTGTCTGGAGAGGGAAGTGTCATGATAACAGAGCAGAACCCTGCAGTACATATGGACATATCAAATGTTTAATTACAATATGTGATTTTTAAGGTACACTGATACATTAAAAAGTTAGAGATAACAAGGTGTAGAGCTGGATGAACACAGCAGGCCAAGCAGCATCATAGGAGCAGGAAGGCTGACGTTTCGGGCCTAGACCCTTCATCAGAAATGGGGGAGGGGAAGGGGGTTCTGAAATAAATAGGAGGAGGTGGATAGAAGATGGATAGAGGAGAAGATAGGTGGAGAGGAAACAGACAG
>NW_025976536.1:0-7385 GCF_021869965.1 Rhincodon typus | reverse complement strand
GTCCTCCCTGGACTGACCTATCCCCTCCCTAACTCCCCACCTACACTCACCTTTACTGGCTCCATCCCCGCCTCTTCGACCTGTTTGTTTCCTCTCCACCTATCCTCTCCTCTATCCATCTTCTGTCCGCCTCCCACTCTCTCCCTATTTATTTCAGAAGCCCCTTCCCCTCCCCCTTTTCTGATGAAGGGTCTAGGCCCGAAACGTCAGCCTCTCTGCTCCTATGATGCTGCTTGGCCTGCTGTGTTCATCCAGCCCTGCACCTTGTTGTCTCGGATTCTCCAGCATCTGCAGTTCCTACTATCTCAAAGTCCCTGTTTATATTCTTTTGAAAAGCAAATTAACTGTAAAGTTCCCTGTTTTGTTATTTTCTAAACAACCTGCTCAGAGATGTTATGACACACCTCTGGACCTGGTGGGACTTGAACCCAGGCATCCTAGTCCAGAGGTAAGGATGCTTCCACAGCACCAGCTCTTTCTTTTTTATTTTGTTTTTGACTGTCAGCCACCACCAGTAAAAACACCCAAAGTGTATCCAGCTGAGTATTTACAAGCAAAGGCCATTATGGACAATGCAAACCATCAGAGGTGAGGGTTTGGGGGTTAGGGAGAGCAGAAAGGGACTAAATTACATTGGATTTGGAGGAAATCTGTGTATCACCCACAGTGCCTGCCTCTCACTATAGAGTGAGACAGAAAAAAGACACTGCTGCGAATAGACTTAATTATATAATTCTTACACCACTGGAAAACATCCGTGTGGCCAATTCTATGTTAACAAGCAAAGCTTGTGAAAGGCATTACCGACATCAAAAAAAGTGAAGGGGAGGTGGTAGGGTGAGAAGGAGGGGAACTAAATTAAAATGGAGTTGGAAGGAGAGATAAACCCTCAGTACCAACTTCTGTCTAAAAGCATCAAGGGCATTGATGGACACCACTAGCTCCCTTTTTATATAAGCTCAAAGCAATTCTTCAATTAACACCCATTACCTGTTTATCATTCACCTAAACGAATGATTGACATGATTTTAACACCAATGCGCCTGCCTCTGTGCATTATTCCCCTTTTTTGTACCTAATCAGTTCCAGTCCTCCTTTTACAAACCTGTCACTATTTCTGTGCCTGAGGAAGATTTTGAATTCTCTTTTACGGTTCCTGCCTGTCTCTTCTCATACTCTTTCTATGCTTCTTATATTTCTCTTTACACTTCTGAATTTTCTATATTCAAACTGGTTCCCAATTGTATACTCCTGACATCTGACCATCTCTTCCATCATCCATGGGAGCTCACGGCAGTGTAACTCCAATGTAGCTGTTCCATCTCATCTTTGAAAGCTACCCAAAGTTCCATTATGTGTCTTGTCTGTCGTTTTTTGATTCCATTTACCTGGACTGGGCCTGTTCTCAACATATTGAAATTGGCCCTCTCCCACTTAATTATTTTTAGTCTGAATTGTTCCTTGTCCTTTTCCATATTCAGTCCAAACCTTATAGCATAATGATATCTTTTCCCTAAATTATCCCCTACTGACACTTAATCCACTTGACTTACCTTATTCCCTGGAATCAGATCCAGCAACATCTCTTCCTCATTCAGCCAGAAACATTCTGATCTAGAAAGTTCTCTTGAACATACTTCAGGAACTCTTCTTCCCCCTCTCCACCCTTTACAATATTCCTATGCCAGTTAATAAAAGGATAGTTAAAGTCCTCCGTTATGAATAATCTATAGTTCTTACACCTCTCTGTAATTTGTTTGCAAATTTGATCCTCTGTGTCATTGGTAGCTCATAGAATGTACCCAATGGTGTAATGGTACCTCTGTTGAACTGAATAGATTCTGTCCTTGACCCCCACATCCCCAGGACATTATGTGTTTCCAAAATGTTCTCCTTAAGCAATACAACGGCCCCTCTTCTGTTCTTTCATTCCAAGAATATTTAATACCGTGTGTCGTCGAGTCCACACTGACCCTCCAAAAAACATCCCACCCAGACCCACCCCTCCCTGCCCTATCCCTGTGATCCTGCATTTCCCATGGCTAATCTGCCTAGCCTGCACATCCCTGGACACTAGGGCGATTTAGCATGGCCAACCCACCTAATCTTCACATCTTTGGACTATGGGAGCAAACTGGAGCACTCAGAGGAACTGCAATTCTACTGTAAAATGATATTTTCACATGCCTATCTGCGCATGTGGCTCACCATCCTTAATTGTCACTCTCCACGCATTCTCATAATACGCCTACTTTAGGTCTATTACATTCCCTCTTTCTCTGATGCTACCTAACAAGTATTATTTCCCACTCTAACATAGTCTATCTCTCTCAATTTTCTGTTCACCGTGCTTTGCCTCATTAATGTTATCAAATGATTCTAACACCACAGCCAAACTAATTCAGTCCTCTCAGGAGCAATACCAAGGCTCCCAAGCAAGATTATTGGTCCCAGTTCTGTTCAGGTGCAACTGTTCCCCCTGTACAGTTCTCATTTCCCCTAGAACTTGTCCCAATGTCCCACGCATCTACTTCCTTCCCTCCTGCACCATTTTTCCAGTCGTGCATTCATTTACTGTATACTCCTACACTGTTACAAACCGGACCAGACCCCAAATTTATGTTATGATCTGGCTAGAAACCAATAACTTGTTTTTTAAAGTTCACAAAGTGTGGGTTGCAGGAAACTTACTAAAGAAAATAAAACCACAAGATTCTATGGTTTTGAACCACAACAATACAGTAATATAATCTACAATAGATGTACAACTTCTTTTTAATATTGTTGACATAGTGGGTCATCTGATCTCATTAACTTTCATGAGGGATCACAGTTTTTCACTTTTATTGATCTGGCCTTGAAACTCCTTCTGAAGAGCTGCTCCCACATGGACTACCTCTAACGCAACTCCTGTTCTGATCAATCACCCTCCTTTCATGGGTCTTTGTTCTCCACGACTCAGAAGCTGCATGCTTGCACCCCTTCACAAACATAACACCAGCTCTTCACTGAGTCACTGGGAAATGTAAACACATTCTTTAATTGTCGTCGTGTCCAACTTGGAGTTTTCCCAAGCTCCAAAATTGCTCATTTGCTTCAAGCAAATTCTGCTCATGAGCATTTTAACCCCAATCTGTCAGCTGCACTGAAGTATGAACACTCATAGTCTTCTTCCAAGCACCGCAATATGGAGCTATTGAGCTTCCCACGTTCTCAAATCCCCAGGATGTCTGGGCACAGGAATCTTGACTCCTACACTAAGCTGCTTACTAATTCCTAAAACTTCTTCCTGAGTTGTACAGAGCCGATCTTAGTCTTGACATCGTATCCCATCCATAGAACCTGTGTTGCTCATTTGTCTACCCAGCAGTACAGCTAACTGAAGCACTGGTAACATGAAATCTGTTTCTGTCCCTGTCTGCCTCTTTAACCGTAATCTTTGAACTCCTCTTTAGCTACCCCAAACTATCTAAGTTACCTATTTAAAACCTTGCTATAAGCCCCTTTTCCTGTTGCTGGGCAAAACTGAATGTTGCCACCTAGCAATTCTTGGAACTGGCTGTTCCATAAGTGCTACCAGTCATAGATTGCTGGTATGCTCAGTACAAAGAAACTACAAATAAAGGATATCATTACAACATCACTATTGTGCAGTACTGAGAGGAATCCACTGCCTTTAATAGGGTGTAGAGCTGGATGAACACAGCAGGTCAAGCAGCATCAGAGGAGCAGGAAAGCTGACATTTCGGGTCAGGACCCTTCTTCATTTTCTGAAGGAGGGTCCACACCCGAAACATCAGCCTTCCTACTCCTCTGATGCTGCTTGACCTGCTGTGTTCATCCAGCTCTACACCTTGTCATCTCAGATTCTCCAGCATTGGCAGTTCCTACTACCACTGCCTTTAATGCTGTGTTTGCTACTTTCTTCTCTAACCCAATAAATCCTTCCAGGAGACTGTCAATCCTCTTTCAACCAATGAACATGGACCACAATTACTTGCCGTCTATCCTACTTCCCTTAGAATGCACTGCAGCCACTAAGTAACATTCTTCAGCAGTACCTCATTGGCTGTGAAGCGCTTTGGGGTGTACTGAATTGCTTTAAGGCACTAGAGAAATGTAAACACATTCTTTAATTGTTGTAGTGTCCAGCTCTGCTGACCATATCAACTGCCTTCAATGTCTCTCCTCTGCTGAGGGGCTGTGGTGGGTTGGTCCTGCACGGTTCTGCACTTCCACCTCCCCCCCCAACTCCCAGCCCCCACCCCATGAGACCTCAGCCCAGACAGCTCTGGGGACAACCCCTCTGCCTCCACTTATTGTTGCTTTGTCAATCACCCCACTTCCCCAAGGATCACAGAATTGTCACCATGCAGAAAGAGGCCAATCATTCTCATTGGGTCTGCACTGGCTCTGCAAATGAGTAGTGTGCCTGGTGCCATTCCTTTTCTCTCTCTCTGTAACCCTATAATTTTTTTTTCTCGTTTTCACACAACAACCCAATTCCCTGTTGAATGCTAAGATTGGTCTTTCCTGCACCATACCTCCAAGCCATGCCCTCCTGACCTTAGTTGAGGATATGTCCACCTCTGCCTTAAACATGTTCAGTGATCCCGCTGACACCCACAGATTCAAAGTTCCAAAGCTTCTGCACTTTCTGAGAGTAAAGAATTTGCCTCACCTCCATCCTAAGTGGATGATGCTTTATTTTAACACTGTCTCCTCAGGATCTAACCTCTCGTGCAGGGAGAAACATTCTTCCAGATCCAGTCCCCTCCATGCTGTTTTGTTCAGCATCCAGAGAATTTCTTCTATGAGTTCCTGATGCTTAACGACCCACAGGAAACAGGGGCAGCAGCAGGCCATTCAGCCCATCAAATCTGCTCTGCCATTCAATTCAATCATGGCTGACCCGAAATCCCTCACGTCCAAAACAAAAACAGAAGTTGCTGGAAAAGCTCAGCAGATCTGGCAGCATCTGTGAAGAAAGAAAAATCAGAGTTACCGTTTCGGGTCCGGTGACCCTTCCTCAGAACGTTAATTCTGATTTTTTTCTTCACAGATGCTGCCAGACCTGCTGAGCTTTTCCAGGAACTTCTGTTTTTATTCCTGATTTACAGCATCCGCGGTTCTTTCGGTTTTTATTCCTCACATCCACTTCTCTGCCCTTTCCCACAAACCTTGATTCCCTGACTGACCAAGAATCTACCTGTCTCAGCCTTAAGTATCCAGAAGGACTCTGCCCTCACAGCACTCTGTGGCAAGGAGTTCCAAAGATTTACAGCCCTACTGCTACTACCTCCGAGAGTCAACCATCAAAACACGTTCTGACCTGCTCTCCGGAGGTGCTGGTGGTGTTTGGTGAGAGATTGTCCATGTGGGAGTGCTCCCATTTTCCATTGGGGATTTGGCAGGGAAATACAGCAATCCTGCGCTGTCAGAGGTTAGGGTGGTTCCTGGACGCCCAGGCCACCTGTGATTTCTGTGAGGAGGCCGTGTTCTATGTGTATGCTGGCTGTGGTTGTTTGCAGCCCCTTTGTGTTTAGGTTCTAAGGGGGCTTTTTTCTTTTTTCATTCATGGGATGAGGGTGTCACTGGCTAGGCAGCATTTATTGCCCATCCCTAATTGCC
The DNA here is from genome assembly GCF_021869965.1 of Rhincodon typus. Taxonomy (NCBI): domain Eukaryota; kingdom Metazoa; phylum Chordata; class Chondrichthyes; order Orectolobiformes; family Rhincodontidae; genus Rhincodon; species Rhincodon typus. Next base: position 1,754 of record NW_025976536.1, on the reverse strand, counting down.
CAGCAGGCAGTTAAGAGTCATCCGCATTGTTGTGGGTCTGGAGTCACATGTAGGCCAGACCAGGTAAGGATGGCAGTTTCCTTCCCTGAAGGACATTAATGAGTCAAATGGGTTTTTCCCCACAATCGACAATGGATTCACAATCATTATTAGATTCTTAATTCCAGATATTTATTGAATTCAAATTCCACCATCTGCAGTGGCAGGATTCGAACCTGAGTTCCCAGAACATTATCTGAGTTTTTGGATTAACAGCCCAGTGATAATACCACTAGGCCATCACCTCCCACCTGTTCCTCAAGCTTTATTGGCACTTTAGCCCGTGCTCCTAATCTATGCCCAACCTGTGTGGACAGTGAGGATCACTTCCCTTCAGATCTGGGCCCTGCTCAAAGTGACCCCCGTAAATAGGTCCAGGCAGTGGGCAATCAAGGGGGTTATTTGGTCTAACTGCCTTCCCTTCTTCTGCCATTCTGTTGCCCCTCAAGAGGGGGCATGCACTATCGCTGGCATGTCTGATACCAGTGGGCACTGCTGGGGCTGGAGCATATTTATTCATTTTCAAAACAACATTTTAATTTGAATTTTGATCATGTAAATTTGCACCCTCGGTTTCTATCACAGCCCCTTTTAACCGGGTTAATTTGATTCAGTTTGATATCATTTGGTTGAATGCAATTTTGTTGACTTTAAAATAGCTAGAGGCCACTACACATAAAATTCAGCCAGAGTGGGTTCACATCCCAGAAATGAGCTCACATCAGCTTAACAGCCATTACTGCAGAGTTCAGTACTTGAAATCCCTTTAAGCACGCTCATATGTTTGCAGCTCCTCACACCTGAAACCCCTCCAGTCGAAAAATCTGTCTATCTCAGTCTTGAAAATATTCAATGACAAGCGAGTATTGCTCTCCAGGGTGGAAGATTCCTCCAGCTCCATCTTCAGTACGTGACCCTTTATTCTGAACCGAGTGGCCATTATTTCAAGTTTCCCCCATGAGGGGAAACATCCTCTTAGCATTACCTCAGTCAAGCACCCTCAGAACATTTATAGGTATTAATAAGATCCCATTTCTCTCTTTCTGTCCCTCTGATCACTCCACACCGAACTTCACTCTCTCTAAACGCTCTACTCCTGGTCTCACGCTCTCTAATTGTTTGAATCCTGGCCACTCTCTCTCTGACCACTTTGCTACCATTGCTACTCCCAAATTTGTGATTTGGACATTTTAAGGGACTTTACGTGTGTGCGTGTCTCTGTGTGTGTGTGTGTATGTGTGTGTTTGTGTGTGCGCGTGTGTGTGTGTGTGTGTATGTTATGTGCGTCTGTATGTGCTTGTGTATGTATAGTTGTGTGTGGAGCTATGTGCATCTGAGAATGTGTGCATATGTCTGTGTGTGGAGCTGTGTGTGTGTGAGATTGTGCACATGTGTCTGTATGTGGAGCTGTGTGTGTGTGTGAGAATGTGTGCATGTGTCTGTATGTGGAGCTGTGTGTGTGTGAGAATGTGTGTGTGTGTGTGAGAGTGTGTGTGTGTGTGTGTGAGAGTGTATGTGTGTGTGTGTGTGTGAGAGTGTGTGTGTGTGTGAGAGTGTGTGTGTGTGTGAGAATGTGTGTATGTGTCTGTGTGGAGCTGTGTGTGAGTGAGAATGTGTGTGGGTGTCTGTGTGTGGAGCTGTGTGTGAGAGAATGTGTGCATGTGTCTGTGTGTGGAGCTGTGTGTGAGTGAGAATGTGTGTGTGTGAGAGTGTGT
>NW_025976535.1:0-7385 GCF_021869965.1 Rhincodon typus | reverse complement strand
TCCAGCATCTGCAGTTCCTACTCTCTCAAGTTGGACTGATGTATGTAATTCGCAATTTTTACAGGTTTTTCTTTCTGACGGTGAAAAACAACAGCAACAACCATATTGGAAACTCCAAAGGCAGGCAATAAAATTTCTATTTTCAACTAATCTGCCACTACCTCAGGGTGAAGCTGATCATTTGTAATATTGACTTTCCATTCTGAGGTTCCAACTTTGACTCCTCCTTCTTCCACCTGTGTTATATTTAGCTATTTAGCTACCACTATCCTTATCTCGGCTGAAATCCTTAACAATATCTTTGTCACCTACTCAGTGGCTCACTAGGCAATCTCAGAGGGCAATGTTAGTCACATTACTATCGGTCTGGAGTCACATATAGGCCAGATCAGGTAAGGACAACGAATTTTCTTCCTTAAAGGGCAAATAATGAACCAGATGGATTTTCCTGAAAATTGCTTACAGCCACCATGACAGAGATTGGCTTTCAATTCTAAATTGTATTAATTGGGTTTAATTCCACCGAATGTGGTGTTAGATTTGAACAAGCCAACTCAGAGGGTAAACCAAACAGCAGATGCCAAGAATTAGTGTCAGCACTATGGAACAAGAAAGCCTTATAAGCACAAGCACTGCTTAGCTATGATAAAAGAATGCTACACCTATAAAGTTGCAGTTCATTTTCAGAAGATGTGCAGATGAGGACATATTTTAAGAGTGACATAAAGCCAAATGCTTACTCATACAAAGATATTGTTGTGAAAGAACATCCACCACTAGAAAAGAAACCAGAGGCATTTCTAGGTGAAATTAGTGATCAAAAGGACTTGAGTTTGACAGAACTTGTTTATGTGAATGGACATCTCACTTACTTTAAGCTTGTTGAGGAGTGCATAACATTGTTCTATTGGCTGAGGAAACACACAATACATCCTTCAGATCCAAAGTTGCATGGTGAAGGAGGCACAACTCTTCACATTAAAGGTATGCTACAAGTCATACTGCAACATAAACATGGAAACAAAGAAGATGGGAGCAGGAGAACGCCATTTGGTCCATCGAGTCCACTCTGCTTTCAACATGATTGTGGCCAATCCTCCATCTCAATGCCATGTTCTCACACTCTCCCCGTGGCCTGTCAATTATCTATTGAATGGCAGAATAGGCTCAAGGGGCCGAATGGCCTACTCCTGTTCCTATATCTTATGGTCTTAAATGCTTTCTCCTCTAGAAATCTGCCTATTTCTTCCTTAAGTAAATTCAGTGATTTGGTTTTCACAGCCTTCTTTCATAGAGAATTCACCACCCTCTGAGCAACGATTTATCTCCTTATCTCAGTCTGAAATGACCTACCCGGTATCCTAAGATAGTAATCCCTTATTCGAGATTCTTAGTTTGGGGAAACATTACTCCTGCATCCAGTCATACAGTTGAGATGAATGAAATACAAGTAGTCCGCAAATAGGCACTGCTTCAAATAACACAGTTTTGATTAATATGGTTTCACTATAATATGTTTTTTACTTTACCACCCATAATTCCAATAATGAACACCCAATTTGTGAGAGCACAGTTCTTACCCTAATTCCAGCATCAAAGGGGAATAAATGTATCAAAGTTCAGAGTCCTTGGGCATGTTCCTGTTCGTTTTGGATATTAACTGCTTCAATTAAGACTTGATAGAATTTTTTTTAAATTAACCTTCTGCCTTCTGATTAGCAATCTTGTGTATGAAGCAAGACATATGAAAATATTTTCTCTTTGCATATTTTCACGTTTATTTTGGCATTTTACGTTATCATTGTGTTTGCATGCTATACCTGGGGACAAAGGAGTGGATGTGGGGAGCAGTGCAAGTGGAAATGAATAGGGGGAAGTGGGTAGGTGGGGGTGAGAAGGAGGCAGAGAGGAGTGGGGGGAGAGGAGGCGGAGAGGAAAAGATTATTTATATAATTTATATAAATGATTTAGATGAGAAAATAGAAGGCATAGTTAGTAAGTTTGCAGATGACACCAAAATTGGTGGTATAGTGGACAGCGAAGAAGGTTATCTAAGATTACAAAGATATCTTGATCAATTTGGTCAATGGGCTGAAGAGTGGCAGATGGAGTTTAATTTGGATAAATGTGAGGTGCTGCATTTTGGTAAAACAAACAAGGGCAGGATTTATACAATTAATGGTGGGGCCTTGTGTCGTGTTGTAGAAAAAGAGACCTAGGGTTTCAGGTACGTAATTCTTTAAAGTATGCATTACAGGTAGATCGGGGATTAAGAAGGCATTTAGCATGCTTGTTTTCATTGCTCAAACCTTTGAGTATTGGTATTGGGATGTTATGTTGAGGTTGCACAGGACATTGGTGAGGCCTCTTCTGGAGTACTGTATCCTGTACTGGTCGCCTTGTTTTCAGAAGGATATTATTAAGCTGGAGGAGGTTCAGAAAAGATATACCAGGATGTTGCTGAGAATGGAGGGTTTGAGTTGTAAGGAGAGGGTGGATAGACTGGGACTTTTTTCACTGCAGCATAGGAGTTAAGAGGTAACCTTGTAGAAGTTTATAAAATAATGTGGGGTGTAGATAAGATGAATGGCAGGTGTCTTCATGAGGTACATGAATAAGAAATATTTGGAGTGAAATGGGTCAAGCTCAGGCAGGTGGGCTACTTTAGTTTGGGATTATAGTCAGCGTGGACTGGTTGGACAGAAGGGTCTGTTTCTGTGCTGTATGACTCTGTGACTCTCTGAGTGAGGGGAGAAAAGGTAGAGAGAAGCGGGGGGAAACAAAACAAAGAGGATTGGGGATTGATGAAGCAGTGAGAAGTGGGGAGAGGGGAGGCAAAGAGGAATGAGGGGAGAGGAGGAAGACAGGAGTGAGGGGAAAGGAGGCAAAGAGGTGGGGAAAGGAGGAATAGGAGGAGAGGAGGTGGGGGAAGGAGACAGAGAGGAGGAAACAGAATGAGTGCAGAGCAGGAGGGGGAGAGGAGGAGAGGCAGAATGTGATTGGCTGTGGGCTTGAACTTGGCAGGTACCTCACAGACCAGGGATGGTTGTGCTGCCAATGCCAGTTCTGACTGGTACCTTGAGGGCTGGCTCTAACATATCCCGGTGGGACCTACAGGCTGTGGTGTGTTTGCTGCTGTTGGGATGTGGTGTGGCCAATGGCAGATAGCACCTCTATCATGTAACCTGGGCCTGGTGGTGGCTGCTGTCTGTGGGAAACCTTATACAGCACAACAACATGGGGGAGAGGTCACAAATCTAAAGGCAGGGACTGGCTTCAAATCTGAGGAAGGAGGAATTCATATCAAAACTGCACTAATCTCACCAGGTTAGTTATAGCAGTCAATGTTAATGGATGTGGCTGTTGCTGGTGAGAGCAGCATTTGTTGCCATCTTAATTCACCTTGAACTGAGTGGCTTCCAAGCCATTTCAGAGGCCAGTTAAGAACCAACTGCATTGCTGTGTAGTCTGGAGTCACATGGAGGCCAGATTAGATAAGGATGGCAGATTTCTTTCTCTAAAGGATATTAAGGATCCAGTTGGGTTGTTACAAAAATTGATGATAGTTTAATGGCACTACTACAAAATCCAGCTTTGTACTACATTAATCCTAATCTCATAACATTCATCAATGTTTCTGGTCTTAATAATTCGTTTAGATTTCACCGAGCTGGCACAGACACATTTGAGTGCTATGAAAGAAGCTGCACAGAGATCGCTATTTTGTCTCCATTGTAAATATTCTCCCAATTCCTTTTGCTATTTGTAGGGATTAGGACAAGATTGACCTTGTTAACTATGAGATTGTTGATTGAGGTTGTTAACTTAGGCCAATCAGGAAAGACTTGGCTGACCAATATAACCAGGAGATTAGAATCTCCTCAGTTGAGGATGGACTCTGAGCTGGCTGGTCACAGGCAGTGCTTTGTGGGCTAGTAAATAAAGGGTGACTTGGTGTTGGGACACTGGCCCCTGTACAGTTATTTCACTATTCCACTTACAATTGAGTTGGGCTCCTTCAATATTTGCACTATGCATGGCGCATCTGTCAATATCTGGCCGAGTTGCAGGTGTGCATTTAACACAATCTATTCACCTCTTCTGCTTTTTCTAACCTCCTGATGAGAGTTGCAGAATTTTTCCTCCCATCTCCTGTACCTTATGGCACCCAATAGTAAATGACTGATGAATCATTAAATCAGAGCACTGCGCTTTCACTATATGTAGCATCCATCATGAACACTTCCTGGCTTCTCAAGTTTCCCTTTATAGATATTTTGTAATCAATCTGTTCAAGGATGTTAAGAAGCAGGTGAAACTTGAACCCAAGTCTCCTGGCTCCGAGCTACGGACACTATCACTGCACCATGAGAGCCCCAAATTCCTTTTGTACACTTTCTCCTTAAATAGAGTCCTGATGTGGTTTTACTGTCTTCCATGACCCTTCCTGCTCTCTCCTCCCCGTATTAGTTTGGAAATGTGAAATCTCTAAGTTAAAATGTATTGCTTCAATTTGGCTCTGATTGCAGATTCCATTCTATTAACTTTACTCCCTTTTGAGTTTCACTACGCAATTCCACCTGCATTTCTTTATATTAATATCAGGAACACTTGTGATTGTGCCTAGTTCAAAGCTGCACAAGTTGTAATACAGAGAACATTCTAATTTGAACCTTTCCCTCTCCTTTATTTCGCAACTCTTCAAAAAAAGTACATATTAACGCCCAGTTAATTAAAGATGAATGACTGCCCTGCTTCAAATAACAAAGTTCCTTATTGTATTTCTTGCAAAATGCTCCAGGGTAAGTTCAGAACAAAGTGAACTCTCTGTCATAGATTCAAACTTCAAGTTTCTCATCAGCTCACAACCTGGTCTTGCATGCATGACGAGAATATTTTGCAGGGAAATGCTCCTTACAGTTTGCTCTGTGCAGCCAAAAATCTTCCCCTAATTCACTGTCCCAACACAACTTTGTTGATTTTTTTTCCCCTTGGATCTTCTCTTAGGTTGCTTTGGTCATTCTGATTAATATTATCAGCCCTGGTTGGATATATTCCAGGATGATTTGTCACAAAGCCTCCCATCTCCGCTCACACAATCCATCAAACAACACTTTTAACGTCCTCTGAGACTTCTTTAAACAAATAGACTGAACAGGTCACTTTCCTTTAGGATTTGCCCATGATTTTTCTCATAAGTAGCTGCATAATTTATAGAGAAATCAAGACCATCCTGGAGAATTAGCAAACCCAACTCAAATAAACAGACTTCAACTACCGAATAATCCATGTTGCACCTTTTTCCGCAGAATATCTATTAAATGAGGGCAGGTTTTACAGATACAAAGCAGAGAATTATTCCTTCAGAAAGTGGATCCTGAATTAAGAAACATGCTCATAGTTACTGAAGGGTACTCTATCAAGTCTTGGCAAAACATTAAGCCAAAACTACAGCACAGACAGATTTAGGAGTCCTCATGCATAAATTACAAAAGGCTAGTATACAAGTTCAGAGGATAATAGGGAAGGTAACTGGCCTTTATTCCAAAGCAAAGGGAGCTTAAGAATAGGAAAGTCAAAAGAAGAATGAGGAAGTCTTCTTAAAATAACACAAGGGAACTAGTTAGACCACAAATGGAACACTGTGAACGGTTAACAAATCACATCAGCGTACAATGCAATCACATAGGAACAGAATTAGGCCACTCAGTCCGTCAAGTCTGATCCACCATTCAATTAGATCATGGTTGACTTGATAATCTTTCACTCCATTTTCCTGCCTTTTCCTCATAATCCTTGATTCCCCTACTGATTAAAAATCTGTATCTTAGCCGCAAACATACTTACAGAGAAAGCTCAACAGACCACTGCAGTAAAGAATTCACCAGATGCACTACACTTTTAGTGAAGAAATTCTTCTTCATATGTGCTTTAAATGTGCAGTTGTTTGATCCCCTTACTCACTAAAAATCTATTTCAGCCTTGAATATTCTTGACAGTACAGCCTCTGTGGTAAAAATTTTGACAGATTCACTACATTGTGAGAGGGAAAAATAAAATCCTCCTCAATTCTGTCCCCTTATTCTGAGATTATGCCCTCTGGTCCTAAGGTGTCCCACGTGGGGAAAAAGACCTTTCAGTATCTGCCCTGTCAAATCCTCTGAAAAGCTTGTATGTTTCGCTAGGGTATTCTCTTGTTCTTCCAAACTCCAAGAGCACTGGCCCAACCTACCTAACCTCTGCTCATAAGACAATCCCTCCACACCCAGATCAACAGACTGAACTTCCTCTGGGCTGCCTCTAATGCCAGTAGGTAAGGGAAACAAAACCATTCACAGCGTTCCATTTGTGGTCTAACTAGTTCCCTTGTGTTATTTTAAGGAGACTTTCTCATTCTTCTTTTGACTTCCCTATTCTTAAGCTCCCTTTGCTTTGGAATAAAGGCCAGTTACCTTCCCTATTACCCCCTGAACTTGTATGCTAGCCTTTTGTAATTTATGCATGAGGACTCCTAAATCTCTCTGTGCTGTAGCTTTCTGCCGTTTGTTTTTTTTTCTGTCTAAATAATATTCAACCCCTCTTTTCTTCCTGGCAAAATGCATCACCTCACATTTCCCAACATTGTGTTCCAACTTTCAAGTTTTCACTTAACATCTTGATATCGCTCTGCAGACTCTTTGAGTTATCCCGACCACTTGACTTCCCACTTATATTATCTCATCCACAATTTTGCTGATAGTGGATTCACTTGCCTCATCCAAGACGTTAATATAGATTGCAAATAATTGTGGGCCCAGCACTGATCCCTATGGTACTCCACTAGTCACAGGGTGCCTTGATTAGATAAAAAAATTAATTGAGCCAGTTTTGTCACCTTTTTGCATTATTAATTCAAGTTCCAGTACTTTTGGATGACGTTCGTAGTTTTTGAGACACCACAAATAAGTTCAAGTTTCAACAAACGTGTGTGTAAAGATTAATAACAAGAACACATACGTGGTTTGAGAGATAACAAGGTTTCTTCAGAAAATCTGCTCCTGCTCCTCTGATGCTGCTTGGCCTGCTGTGTTCATCCAGCTCTACACCTTGTTACTCAGACTCCAGCATCGGCAGTTCCTACTACCTATGAGTGGTTTGAGAGAGATGTTATTCTATGGAGGGTCTCTGGAGCAAAATAAATGCCCCAACCTCAAGAACGGTGAAACCAGAAAGTGGATAAACATTTTGAGAAGAAAAGATTGAAAGTGTATTTGAAAGAACCAGTGCATGTTTCTTTCAGAGATAACAAGGTGTAGGGCGAGATGAACGCAGCAGGCCAAGCAGCATCAGAGGAGCAGGAAGGCTGACGTTTCAGGCCTAGACCCTTCTTCAGAAAACCTTCTTCA
>NW_025976534.1:1237-7386 GCF_021869965.1 Rhincodon typus | reverse complement strand
TGAGAGTTTAATTGCAGGAGGCTTAGTTTTAGGGAGGATTTGCAGGGAGTACTGTTTCAGGGTTTATTTACTGGGAGCTCTACATTTTACATTTTACTTAGAGGGGACTCATTCTTTTATGTTTTATTACTGGGGGCTGTGTCGTTTACACTTTATTTCCTGAAGGACCTTTCTTCGGTTATATATAAAGGTGTCTCTGTTTTTAATGGTGTATTTACAGGGGGCTCTGTTTTTAGTATTTTTTCAAATGAGACTCTGCGTCGGAGAATATACAGGCTGTGTGTTTCAGAGTTCTTTTACAGGGATGTATGTGTTTTAGGGTATCTGTACACGATACTTTGTGTTTTAGGGATTATTTACAGTGATCCATATTTTACAGGTTATGAAAGGCGTCTCTGTCTTCGGGTTTATTTATCGGGGACTGTTATTTATCGGGACGTCTATCTTTTCAAAGTTTATTTGGAAGGGGCCCTGTCTTACGGATAATTTACAGGTGGGCTGAGTGTGGGCTGTAATTGCAGGTGCTCAGTGTTTTCGAATTTATTTCGACGGAGCCCTTTGTTTTCCCTTCTATTTCCTGGGTGATGTTTGTTTAAAGGGGTCCGTGTATTTGATTGTATAATTACAGGGGACTTTGTTTTTAATATGAGTTGAAATGGGGCTCTGTGTTTTTGGGGTTATTGAAATGGGTTTCAGAGGATATATTTACAGGGGGCTCGGTTTTTGAGGGCCTTTGTGCAGGCCTGAGGCTGGCGTTAGAGGTGAGGTTAGGGTCAGCGCTGGAGCTGATGGTAATGGTTTGTGTTAGGCCTGAGGCGAAGGTTAGGATTAGGGTTAGGCCTGAGGTTCGGCTCAGAGCTTACACAAGGGTTAGCGTTAGGGCTGAATCTCGGGTTAAGGTTTGGGGTAAGGTTATTTTTTGGGGCAGGGAGAAAGCAAGCAGCTTCTCATACCCAGAGACAGAACCAGAGGAAGAGCAACTGCGTATTCCAGAGGAGACTCAGGATGTATTGTGAACTTAACAGGTCAAATAGTATTACAGATTAGTTTACAATTAAAGATTATTGGCCTGAGAGAATGCCTCATTGTCAGAGGGTCCGCTTGAGGCTGTCCCTCTATGTAGTGGTGTCAGTACTGAAGGAGTGCACAATTGTCAGAGGATCACATTCAGCCGATGACTCACTTTCAAACGTTATGTGAGTTAGTTATGTAGCACTCCCCCAATAAGAATTTAGAATAAGGCTCAGCCTCAGTCTTGACCCTATGACTGATACACTCCCACAGTTCTGACCCACTGACACTGCTGCAATACCTCAGTGCGGACAACTTGACAATGAGGAACTGCTTCAGTACTGAAGCTCTGACAGAGCTGACTATCTGACAGTGAGGGAGTGCCTCAGTATGACATGGTCAGAGTGCTGCAATCGTGTGGCACTCCCACAAGTCTGACCCCTTGAGAATAAGACACTACCTCAGTATTGACCGTCTTACAATAATGCACCCCAACAGTTCTGACCCTCTGGTACTGCTGCATTACCTCATTAGAGACCCTACAAATGTGAGGCACTTCCTCAGTTCTGACCCTCTTACAATGAGGCGCTACCTCAGTACTGACTCTCTGATTATAATGCTCTCCAACAGTTCTGTCCCTCTGACAGTGCTTCAATACTTGCCTGGACCAAGCAAATTCCTCATTGTTAGCGGGTCAGTTCTGTGGCAGTGCCTCCTGGTACTGGGATCATATGAATCTGTAATAATATTTGACCTGTTAAGTTTACAATACATCCCGCGTCTCCTGTAGAATACGCAGTTGCTCTCCCTCCAGCTGTCGGTATGCGAAGCTGCTTTCTTTCACCCTACTCTCAGAAATATCCCTAACCTTAACCCGAGATTCAGCCTAACGCTAACCTTCGCGTCAGCCCGAAGCCTAACTTCAGCCCAAAGCCTAAACCAAACCATAACCCTCAGGCTAACGCTCGACTCATCCTCCACTAACCATAGCCTCAGGCCCAAACCGAACCCAGCTTCAGCCGTACTCCCGGCCCTCAAACACGGAGCCGCCTGCACAGAGGCCCTCAAACACAGAGACCCCTTTCAATAACCGGAAAACGCAGACCTCACTGTAAATAACCCCTAAAACACAGAGTCCTATTTAAACAAACTTCAACAACAGAGCCCCCTGTAATTATACGCTCAAATACACAGACCCCTTTAAATGAACTCGAACACACATTGCCCAGGAAGCATAAGGTAAAACACACGGCTCCTTCAAAGTAAATCCGAAAACACTGAGCACCTTTAATTACACCCCAACATTTAGCCCACCTGTAAATTATCCGTAAGACAGGGCCCCTTACAAATAACCCTAAAAAGACAAAGCGACCTCGAAATAAACAGCCTCCTGCAAACAAACCCTAAAACAGAGACTCCTTTCAATAACCTGTAAAACACGGAGCTCACTATAAATAATCCCAAAAACACACAGCATCGTGTATGTACACCCAAAAGCACAGACATCCTTGTAAATGAAACCTGAAATACAATGCCTCCTGGAAATAATCTCCGACGCAGAGTCTCATTTAAACAAACGGTAAAAAAAAGGCCCCTGTCAATACACTGTCAAGCACAGAGACCCTTTAAATAAACCCGAAGAAAGGTCCATCACGAAGTAAAATGTAAACCACAGAGCTCCCCGGCACATAACTCCATATAAATAAACCCTAAAACACAGAGCTTCATTTACAGGGATGTCTGTGTTTTAGGGTTTATATACAATGAAGCATGAAACACAAAGCTTTCTGTAAATAATCTCCGACGCAGAGCCTCATTTAAACAAATGATAAAAACAGAGATACCTGTAACTATACTCTCAAGCACAGAGATCCCTTTACATATAACCTAAGAAAGGTTCCTCAGGAATTAAAATGTAGAACAGAGCCCCCAGTAAGAAACAATAAAAGACAAAGCCCCATGTAAATTACATGTCAAATATAGAGTTCCTTGTAAATAAACCCTGAAACACAGTACACCCTGCAAATCCTCCCTAAAACTGTGCCTCCAGTAAATAAACGCTCAGAGACGCCTGTAAACAAGCCCTCAGACAGAGACCCCTTTCAATGACCAGTAAAACAAGGAGCTTAATTCAAATAATCACGAAAACAGGACCCCCTGTAATTATACCCTCAAATACACAGACCCCTTTAAATGACCTCTAAAACAGATGCCCTCGGAAGTAAAATGTAAAACACCGGACTCCGTCTAAATAAAGTCGAAAACACAGAGCACCTGTCAATACACCCCAGCATCGAACCGACCTGTAAATTATCCATAAAACAGGGCCCGTTACAAATAAACCCTCAAAGACAGAGCCAGCTATAAATAAAGAGCCCCTGTAAATAAACACCAAAACACATAGTAAAAACCGGAAGAACTGCGGATGCTGCAAATCAGGAAAAAATGCAAAGTTGCTCAATAAGTCTGACAGCATCCGTGAGGGAGAAAACAGAGTTAACATTTCGGGTCAGGTGATCCTTCCTCAGAACCTCTCGCTTGCGCGTCCTCAGTAATGCAGTGTCAATCACCTTAAAATATACTTTTCTGTGGTTTTTGTGAGGCACTATAATATTATAACAAAAGAACTAAGAGCAGGAGTAGGCCCTCTGGCCCCTCCAGCCTGCCCCACTATTCAATAAGATCATGGCTGATCTTTTTGAGAATCAGCTCCACTTACCCGCCCGCTCGCCGTAAACCTTAATTCCTTTACAGTTCATAAATTTATCTGGTCCTGCCTTAAAAACATTCAGCGAGGTAGCTTCAACCGCTTCACTGGGCAGGGAATTCCACAGATTCACAACCCTTTGGGTGAAGAAGTTCCTCCTGTCTTCAGTCCTACATTTGATTCTTTTATTTTGAGGCTATGCCCGCTCGTCCCAGTTTCACCTGTGAGTGGAAACAACCTCCCTGCCTCCACCTTATCTATTCCCTTCATAATCTTGTATGTTTCTATAAGATCTCCACTCATTCTTCTGAATTCTAATGAGTTTAATCCCAGCCTACTCAGTCTCTCCTCATACTCCAACACTCTCAACTCTGGAATCAACCGAGTGAATTTCCTCTGCACCCGTCCAGTGCGAGTGTATCTCTTCTCAAGTAAGGAGACCAAAACTGCACGCAGTACTCCAGGTGCGGCCTCAGCAGGACCCTATACAGGTGCAGCGTTACCCCGCTGTTTTTAAACTCCATCCCTCGAACAATGACAGACAAAATTCTATTTGCCTTTTTAATTACTTGCTGCACCTGCAATACGACTTTTCGCGATTCATGCACAAGGACACACAAATCCATCCGCACGGCAGCATGTTGCAATTTTTTTTACCATTTAAACCATAATCCTTTTTTTTTGTTATTCCTGCCAAAACGGATGACCTCACATTTATCGACATTGTACTCCATCTGCCAGATCTTTGCCCAATCACTTGGACGATATATCCCTCTGCAGACTTTCAGTGTCTTCTGCACACTTTGCTCTACCGCTCGTCTCAGTGTCATGTGCAAATTTTGACACACCACACTTAGTTCCCAAATCCAAATCATCTATGTAAATTGTAAACAATTGCAGTCCCAACACTGATCCCTGAGGCACACCAATGGCAATGACTTACAACCAGAAAAATACCCACGAACCCCGACTCTTTATTTGCTACGAGTCAATCATCTTCTATCCATGCCAATACGTTAGCTGTAATGTAAGGATGGAGACAGTAAAGGTGAGTGTAGGTGTGGAGTTAGGGAGGAGATAGGTCAGTCCAGGGAGGACGGACAGGTAAAGGGGGCGGGATGAGATTAGTAGGTGGGAAATGGGGGTGGCGCTTGAGGTGGGAGGAGGGGAAAAGTGGGAGGAAGGACAGGTTAGGGAGGCGGGGACGAGCTGGGCTGGTTTTGGGATGCGATAGGTGGAGGGGAGATTTTGAAGCTTGTGAAATTCACATTGATACCATTGGGCTGCAGGGTTCCCAACCGGAATATGAGTTTCTGTTCCAGCAAACTTCGGGTGGCATCGTTGTGGCACTGCAGGAGGCCCAGCATGGACATGTTGTCTGAGGAATGGGAGGTGGAGTTGAAATGGTTTGCGACTGGGAGGTGCAGTTGTTTAGCGCAAACCGAGCGTCGGTGTTCTGCAAAGCGGTCCCCAAGCCTCCGTTTGGTTTCCCCGATGTGGAGGCGGCCACAACGGGAACAGCGGGTGCAGCATACCACATTAGCAGATGTGCAGGTGAACATCTGCTTGATGTGGAAAGTCTTCTTGGGGGCTGGGATGGGAGTGAGGGGGGAGGTGTAGGGGCAGGTGTAGCACTTCCTGCGGTTGCACGGAAAAGTACCGGGTGTGGCGGGGCTGGAGGGGAATGTGGAGCGGACAAGGGAGTCACGGACAGAGTGGTCCCTCCGGAAAGCAGATAAGAGTGGGGAGGGAAAAATGTCTTCGGTGGTGGGGTCGGATTGCAGATGGCGGAAGTGTCGGAGGATGATGCGTTGAATCAGGAGGTTGGTGGGCTGGTGCGTGAGGACGAGGGGGATTCTGATTTGGTTGTTATTGCGGGGAAGGGTTTTGAGGGATGAGTTGCGGAAAATGCGGGAGACATGTTCGAGGGCGTTCTCGACCATTGAGTGGGGCAAGTTGCAGTCCTTGAAAAACGAGGACATCTGAGATGTCCGGGAGTGGAATGCCTCATCCTGGGAATGGGGGATGGCATTTTTGCAGGAAGGTGGGTGGGAGGAGGTTTATTCTAGGTAGCTGTGGGAGTCGGTGGGCTTGAAATGGATATCAGTGTCTCGGTGGTTGCCAGAAATGGAAACAGAGAGGTCCAGGAAGGAGAGAGAGGTATTAGAGATGGTCCAGGTGAACTTAAGGTTGGGGTAGGAGGTGTTAGTGAAGTGGGAGCACGAGGCGGGGCCGATACAGTCATCAATGCAACGGAGGAAGAGGTGGGGTTTAGGGCCAGTGTAGCTCCGGAAGAGGGATTGTTCCATGTGACCTACAAAGAAGCAGGCATAGCTTGAGCCCATTCTGGTACCCATGGCCACCCCCTTTGTCTGTAGGAAGTTGGAGGAATTGAAAGAGTAGTTGTTGAGGGTGAGGACGAGTTCAGCTA
>NW_025976534.1:0-1137 GCF_021869965.1 Rhincodon typus | reverse complement strand
CCTTTAGGCCATCTGTATGGGGAATGCAGGTGTATAGGGACTGGACATCGATGGGAAATGTGGGTTGTTGGCGACCGGGGAATTGGAAGTTCTGGAGGAGGTGGAGGGTGTGGGTGGTGTCACGGACGTAAGTCGGGAGATCCTGGACAAAGGGGGAGAAAATGGAGTCGAAATAGGTGGAGATAAGTTCAGTGGGGCAGGAGGAGGCGGAGACAGTGGGTCGACCAGGGCAGTCAGGTTTGCTGGAAAAGCTCAGCACGTCTGGCAACATCTGTGAAGGATAAAACAGAGTCAACGTTTCAGTTCCGGGGACCATTCCTCAGACATTCAGCACACTGCCGACACTGAGGTGCCATCTCACTCCAACCCTCTCAGTGCTGCAATAACCCAAATTTGATCCAGTATTCGCGTGGCAGTCCCTCAGGACTGATCTTGTAATCGTGTGGCGCTGCCTCAGTAATGACCGTTAGAAAACACTGCGCTTCCACGTTACTGACTGTCTGACAAACAGGCACTGCCTCAGAACAGACTTGCTGACTGTGAGGTACTATCTGAATCTGACTATCTCGCAGTTCTTTACTGGGGGCTCTGTTATTTAGTGTTGATTTACAGTGGGCCTTGTGTTTTAGCTTTCGTCAACTGGAGGCTCTGTGTTTTATGTTTTTTTTTGCAGTCGTCTGTTTGAGGGTTTAGGGGCATTTTAGGGAGGGTTTACAGTGTTTATTTACAGGGAGCTCTATACTTTACACTTTATTTACAGCGGGCTCTGACTTTTATGGTTTCTTTACTGGGGGTAGTCCCGGCCCCAGCCTCCATCCACAGCCAGTTCCAGCCCCGCCCCCAGCCCACGGAACTTACCCTAACCCCGGCCTGCAGCCTGTCCCGGCCCCCAGCCCGAACCCCAGACTGTTCTGGACCGGGCCGCTGCCCCCAGCCCCTGACACGAATCCCAGCCTGTCCTGGCCCGGAACACAAGCCCCCAACCCCCACCCCCACCCTCGCCTATCCCGGCCCCAAACCTAACCAAAAACATAGCCCCAATCCTGACCCTAAACCTGGCGCCTGATCCCAGAACCGACCCTTCAACCCCGAGCCAAATCCCGGCCGACAGCCTGTCGCAGCCCCGGCCCGGCCTGG